>NC_084732.1:65662701-65722701 GCF_033978785.1 Entelurus aequoreus
AACAACAACACATCATTTGCAGATTATAATTACTGGTTTTCAAAAAATATTTTTAACCCAAATAGGTGAAATTAGATAATCTCCCACAGCACACCAGACTGTATCTCACGGCACACTAGTGTGCCGCGGCACAGTGGTTGAAAAACACTGTGTTAGAGTATAACAGAACTGAGTTAAAACCCACTGACATGACTAACGTGTAAATTATAAAAATAATAACCTTAAAGTTTGGATAAGTAGTAACACAAACATGTGATGAACAACACATTTCTGAAGGATTTGAATTATTACAGTTCATGTTTTAAGTCTACAAGTTTGTTTTTAACACGACAAATGCATTTGTGTCCAAATGTTGTGTGTGTATGTGTGCGTTTTACAATATTTAGGAAATACATGCATGTCAGCTACACTGTTTATATGTATACCGGTGACAAGGCGCATTATCATTAGCAGTACATTTATTAACATGTAAACAAAATATTTTCGCTAAAAGGTTTCCAGTAGCAGCAACACCCTGTGTAGCACACAGGACTGCAATAACAGTTTGTGTAATCGTCTTTTTAAAAAGCTGAGACAATAAAAATCACTCTGCGGGCTGCAAATGTCTCCCGGCCCACACCTTGGACACTCCTAATTATACCTTTGTAAAAAAAAAAACGGACGCCAGGACCATCATATTAGGCAGGTAACTCACAAAGAATACTACTTACAAAAATGTAGCGTCAAATATCATGAAATCTAAATTATATTAATAAACAGTACATTAGAACTATTATTAAAATTTTTGAAATACCCAATAAATAAATGCATTGAATGTGTTTGAATATAATAATAAAAATACGTAGAGAGTACTACTAAGGGCTGAAATTATAAATGTAATAAAAATATAAATATTCTTTCATCTGATGCTGTTTTTTTAAAATTCAAATTGGGTTTCTTGTATTTTCACAATATATTGACATACATATGGGAACTATTAAGAGCAGGCATGACTTCGTTACAACAAAGAGGAATTCAAGTTGTATATTGTATACTTGCTTCATGCTTAATAAAATAGATTTTACTTGAACAATCGGCGACCCAATAACACATTTTTTGATGACTGTGGACCTTTTCCCCTTTTCCAACACTAAATTTGGGAAAGACAGACACATTTTAATAATGGTCGACACGTCGATGTAAGAGGTTACTAAAATATTTGGTTGGGATAGGTTCCAGCACCTTCCGCGACCCCATAAGGGACAAGCGGTAGGAAATAAATGTCCAAAAATTGAAAGGTTTTTTTGAAAAGTTAATTTCAATTATGCAAGCAAGTAATTTACTGTGATTAATCACCATAAATCAAAATGGTGATCAATTGGATAACAAAAATAATGGTTCGACAGCACAAATTTTGACGTGACCAAAAAATATGCTTTTGCAAAAAAGAGGCGGGAGATACAAAACCACTTGTTGACATAAACAAAACCATTTTTCAAGTTTTTTCAAATTCAACAACTCAGACCAGTGGTTCTCAGACTTTTTTTCACCAAGTACCACCAAAGAAAACACTTGGCTCCCCAAGTACTGCCATAATGACCACCATTAGCATTACAGTAGCGTGGTAGGCTTAAGTATTCACTAAAACAAGACATACGTTTTATTTAACAGGTATATTCAATATTTTGGCCACTGTAACGTTACACACAGTTTGAACAGTAACGCTGTGTTTGAATATTTAATTAAATGATTCTTTAGCGTACCACTAGATGGAGCTTGCGTACCAGTTGAGGGTAAGTAACAAGTAATAAGAAGGCACTATTCACCCCAGGACTCTATAATCTAGAGATGATTATTGGTGTCATTATCCACTTTGAATTGGCCACTAGGCATTTACATGAAATTGCAACACTGAAGAACGCGAGAAGAAAAAGTGAAGAAAAAAAACATAAAAAAGCAAACCAATTATGTTTAGCACATGAGCATTCGTCCATCAGATTTTTTTTGGTCATTAATTAATGTCACAGACAATTGGATTAAATGGGGGAGAGGCCCACAGCAGCGCCAGCTGCTCAATGAGAAGAGCATTACATGCTTTCATGCCAGTGTGTCTACAAATCTCTTCACTAGATTTGTTGTTAGACTCTTTTTTTGAAAAAAATAAAAAATAAATAAATAATAATAATAATAAAAATAATATATATATATATATACATATATATATATATATATATAAATGATATATATATTTTTAATTTTTTTATTTGTATATATATATACAGTATATATATATATACACAGTATATACATATATATATATATATATATATATATATATATATATATATATATATATATATATATATATATATGTATATATATACATATATATATATATATATATATATATATATATATATATGTTGCCTGTCCATCTGTGTTGGCCCTGCGATGAGGTGGCGACTTGTCCAGGGTGTACCCCGCCTTCCGCCCGAATGCAGCTGAGATAGGCTCCAGCAACCCACCCCCCGCTTGTCCCCAAAAGGGACAAGCGGTAGAAAATGGTTGGATATATATATATATATATATATATATATATATATATATATATATATATATATATATATATATATATATATATATATATATATATATATATATATAATAAAATAAATAAATACAGTATCGACAAGGTTAGGAATACAGCTGTCCCTCGCCACATTACATTTCAAGTAATCTGGCTTCACCACATCACATATTTTTGGGGGGATATTTTTTTTAAAGCATATTGTACAATTTCTTGGTCCTATATTAAGCATTTTCAAGCATAAAAATGGCTAAATAAACAAAAAACTGTATTACTATTGCAGTATTGGCCACTGGGGGAGACCAAACCAATCAGAGTGTGCTGGTCAGTATTGTGGACACTGAATGGCTTAGCCTCAGGCAACAATACTACGAAAGATTGTGTAAATGTTTATTTACATGCTTTCATTGTTTCCAAACAGTGCCTGCAACGCGGCAGTAAAACGGATGATCAAACAAAACAGAAGTCATCGTCAAATTTAGACGCTGAGATCATTATTCATGCGTTCGTTACGTCTCGTCTCGATTACTGTAACGTATTATTTTCGGGTCTCCCTATGTCTAGCATTAAAAGATTACAGTTGGTACAAAATGCAGCTGCTAGACTTTTGACAAAAACAAGAAAGTTTGATCATATTACGCCTATACTGGCTCACTTGCACTAGCTTCCTGTGCACTTAAGATGCGACTTTAAGGTTTTACTACTTACGTATAAAATACTACACGGTTTAGCTCCAGCCTATCTCGCCGATTGTATTGTACCATATGTCCCGACAAGAAATCTGCGTTCAAAGAACTCCGGGTTATTAGTGATTCCCAGAGCCAAAAAAAAGTCTGCGGGCTATAGAGCGTTTTCTATTCGGGCTCCAGTACTCTGGAATGCCCTCCCGGTAACAGTTAGAGATGCTACCTCAGTAGAAGCATTTAAGTCCCATCTTAAAACTCATTTGTATAATCTAGCCTTTAAATAGACCCCCCTTTTTAGACCAGTTGATCTGCCGTTTCTTTTCTTCTCTCCTCTTCTCCCCTGTCCCTTGCGAGGGGGAGTTGCATAGGTCCGGTGGCCATGGATGAAGTGCTGGCTGTCCAGAGCCGGGACCCCGGGTGGACCACTAGCCTGTGCATCGGTTGGGGACATCTCTGCGCTGCTGACCCGTCTCCGCTCGGGACGGTTTCCTGCTGGCCCCACTATGGACTGGACTCTCGCTGATGTGTTGGATCCACTGTGGACTGGACTTTCACAATATTATGTCAGACCCACTCGACATTCATTGCTTTCGGTCTCCCCTAGAGGGGGGGGGGGTTACCCACATATGCGGTCCTCTCCAAGGTTTCTCATAGTCATTCACCGACGTCCCACTGGGGTGAGTTTTTCCTTGCCCGTATGTGGGCTCTGTACCGAGGATGTCGTTGTGGCTTGTGCAGCCCTTTGAGACACTTGTGATTTAGGGCTATATAAATAAACATTGATTGATTGATTGATTGATGTACTACTTGCCGTGGAAGCTAGCTTTCCAATCAGCTAAACAGACTCAATAATTCCACGGTGACGTTTTGGTGAATTTACGGAACTTGAAACAATACAAAAAGATTAGCATTGTAAGTTAATAATACTAACACAGACACTTGTAAACGTGTTAGTACATTCCCTAAATGTTAACGACGCTAGCTTGATTACATTACGATAGCATGTACAAATGTGAATTAAAACACTTCTACTGACATCACATGGTTTAGTTAGTATGAATTGTTTTAGTTATAATGCAAAACTTGTAAACATTGCTTGGAGTGATGAATAAAGACTACTTTTCAGCAGAAACGCTATGGACTCATACAATTCAAGGAACGAAACAGGAAGTACATTTTCGAACCCGCAGCACTTGAAGTCAGCAAACTCTTCCAAAAGATGTCATCCAAGCACAAACAATAACACAAGTTTCGGTGTCTCCTTTGGAGTTCTATGAATACTATTTGTTGAATACATAACATTAGGGCCGTTAGTGAAGAAAATAATCAATAAATTAGCCGCACCGTTTTATAAGCCGCGCAGTTGAGTTGAGTTGAGTTTGAGTTTATTTGGAACATGCATGCATACAACATGATACATCACAAATTTCAAAATGTTCGAAAAAGAGTAGGAAGAAGCAGAGCTTATTTAATCCTACCCCTTTTCTTTTACATAACAGTTGCTAAAACTTTTGTTCACTTCCTGTTCTCAATTTATTCACAATATACTCCATAAGTAATCACAATAAAAATAAATAAATGAATGCAGCTGAGATAGGCTCCAGCACCCCCCGCGACCCCGAAAGGGACAAGCGGTAGAAAATGGATGGATGGAAATAAATAATAATTGGTGAAGTAAGTTATATTTCATATGATGAGATGAGTAAGATTATTTTGAGAATGAATGAATGGATGGAGGGAATCAATTCAGAATGTTTATCATGGTTCTTCTTCTTTGTACTTTGTAAACACTTTAAGTTTGAAGAGTTTCTTGAAGTGGATCATATTAGTACATTGTTTGATTGCTTTGCTTAATAAGGGTGGGGGTCACCCATATCTGCGGTCCTCTCCAAGGTTTCTCATTGTAATCCCACTGGGTTGAGTTTTTCCTTGACCTGATGTGGGATCTGAACCGAAGATGTCGTTGTGGCTTGTACAGCCCTTTGAGACACTTGTGATTTAGGGCTATATAAATAAACATTGATTGATTCACAGACAGTCCCATTGTAATGTGTTTATTAGCTAGGTTGACATAGGGTTCCACTGTGTATAATCTATCTATCAATTTGCACATTTTGAACTTTTACTGTGTGCAAGTTTCAAATAAAGGAGACCTAAAAAGCAAGGTAACACATTTCAGTTGAGCCTGGACAGAATGGCGAGAATGAACGGCGTCAATGAATCTTGTTGACGGCACGTGATTTAATGATAAAGATGTATGTGTCCCGTCACCTACGAGCGTTCCCACCACCGTCATCATCCTCCTCCTCCTCTCAGTCCTCTCCACTTCCTGACGTGGTAACTTGAATGGCTCCTACTTGTGATGTTGTTAACACTTCCTCTTCTCCCACAGCTCCTTGCAGACTCGCTGCCTGACTCATGCCTGTCCCTTCTTTCCCACTAGCCAAGCCTTCGCCGCCCAGCTCTTCGCCGCCGTGCATCATACGGCTCGGCCCCGAGGTCATGGATCTCACACTCCGATACCCCAGCTGGCGCTTTGCTATCGCAACGCTGAAATGGTGGAAGAGAATATAGTCTAGAAGAGACGATGCACGGCGTTTCCCATGGGGCGGTGACAACGTCATTGTCGAAGTCACACAATTGGCCGTGACGTATGTGCATGTCCATTTTTGAAAAGGCTAAAAACAAAAACTTACATTGATACAGTATTTAAAGACAAATATTTGTGTTAGGATTAGTTATTAGTAGAAGTGGGAATCTTTGTGCAGATTTGCTTACAATTTTGGGCTCAGTAGCCACGACAACAACACAGCACTTCTTCATTATGCACCAATGATGGTTACAGCCAGCGAGGTTGCATTCATGAACCCCTGGAATTATTAACATCAACATTACAACTCAAAAGTCGTTTTTTAGCATGATATCATTGTATGACAGTTTGTTGTGGGAACACTTTTGAATAAATTACTTAGTTATCATTTTAATTTATATCATTTAATTATTTCAATATCCAGTCTGTCCAACTTAATGTCACAAAATTCCATAAAAATAAAAAGGTATTATTGTTTTTTGTGTTTTTTAAATTTTTTTAATTGTACATGTTTTCTATTCGGGCTCCAGTACTATGGAATGCCCTCACAGTAACAGTTAGAGATGCTACCTCAGTAGAAGCATTTAAGTCCCATCTTAAAACTCATTTGTATACTCTAGCCCAGTGGTCCCCAACATTTTTGTAACTGCGGACCGGTCATTTTTTTTTTTTGTCATAAAAAAATACAATCATGTGTGCTTACGGACGCCTGTATGCCTGTAGACTGTATTGATCTATATTGATATATAATGTAGGAACCAGAAATATTAATAACAGAATGATTTAATTAAAAAAAGGCTCTAGCCTTTAAATAGACCCCCTTTTTAGACCAGTTGATCTGCCGTTTCTTTTCTTTTCTCCTCTGCCCCCCACTCCCTTGTGGAGGGGGGTGGCACAGGTCCGGTGGCCATGGATGAAGTGCTGGCTGTCCAGAGTCGGGACCCGGGGTGGACCGTTTGCCTGTGCATCGGTTGGGGACATCTCTGCGCTGCTGACCCGTCTCCGCTCGGGACGGTCTCCGGCTGGCCCCACTATGGACTGGACTCTCACTATTATGTTAGATCCACTATGGACTGGACTTTCACAATATTATGCTAGACCCACTCGATGTCCATTGCATTTGGTCTCTCCTAGAGGGGGGTAGGGGGTCCCCCACATCTGCGGTCCTCTCCAAGGTTTCTCATAGTCATTCACATCGACGTTCCACTGGGTTGTGAGTTTTTCCTTGCCCTTATGTGGGCTCTGAACCGAGGATGTCGTTGTGGCTTGTGCAGCCCTTTGAGACATTTGTGATTTAGGGCTGTATAAATAAAAATTGATAAACATTGATGTTTTCCAATTTATAAGTTCCAGTGCAGGAACAAGTTCAGGCCCTGTTTAAGCACTGGCACCGTTTTTTTAAAGTACAAATGTGGTACTAGTATCGGTTGAAATGTAAACAATACCTATCCCTAAGTCAAGCTAGGTTAGCATCTTATTCTGGATTTTGCTCCGTTTGTGTCCGTGCTAGTTCCACTTCCAGAATTTAGCATCACTTGAACATAGGCTACTAAAATAATTGGTAATTGGATGTTTTTCCATCAAATCCCAATCGTGACGCATCTATAAGAACACCTAATTCTTAGCATCAATATTCCACCTTTTTCTCCTCATATTGTGCCTTTTTGTTTAATGTTTTCATATTTGCTCTTCTTTTTTTGATTATCAACTTTTTACAACGTGCAACAGCTCCATAGAAAATGACCCGTGGTCCGTAAATGGCCTCGGGCCGCACTTTTAGATCTCCTTGGGAAATGTATTTCACTGGAAAAGCAAAGTGTTACAAATAATGGAAGAGTGTCTCCATGCTTAATAACACTATCACTCGCCATGACTCCCGTCAATCAAAGGCTGGGCTGCATGCTTGTGGAGGTGTCCAGCACACTTCCACATCTCGCCTTTCACGCCGGTGGTAATGCACACTCCCTGCGCTTGTAGAGGTGCACTGCACACATACTTCGCCTTTTGAGACCAGTTGTATTCGATTACTGAGTAGATGCATGATGCAAGAAACACTTCCTGTCTTTTCTTTTTAACGCATATTGCATGGGAAGTTTAAAAAATGTAGAAGAGACTAGCCACATAGATGACTAGTTCTTTTGTACAAACCCCGTTTCCATATGAGTTGGGAAATTGTGTTAGATGTAAATATAAACGGAATACAATGATTTGCAAATCCTTTTCAACCCATATTCAATTGAATGCACTACAAAGACAAGATATTTGATGTTCAAACTCATAAACTTTATTTATTTTTTGCAAATAATAATACACTTAGAATTTCATGGCTGCAACACGTGCCAAAGTAGTTGGGAAAGGGCATGTTCACCACTGTGTTACATGGCCTTTCCTTTTAACAACACTCAGTAAACGTTTGGGAACTGAGGAGACACATTTTTTAAGCTTCTCAGATGGAATTATTTCCCATTCCTGCTTGATGTACAGCTTAAGTTGTTCAACAGTCCGGGGGTCTCCGTTGTGGTATTTTAGGCTTCATAATGCGCCACATATTTTCAATGGGAGACAGGTCTGGACTACAGGCAGGCCAGTCTAGTACCCGCACTCTTTTACTATGAAGCCACGTTGATGTAACACGTGGCTTGGCATTGTCTTGCTGAAATAAGCAGGGGCGTCCATGGTAACGTTGCTTGGATGGCAACATATGTTGCTCCAAAACCTGTATGTACCTTTCAGCATTAATGGCGCCTTCACAGATGTGTAAGTTACCTATGTCTTGGGCACAAATACACCCCCATACCATCACAGATGCTGGCTTTTCAACTTTGCGCCTATAACAATCCGGATGGTTCTTTTCCTATTTGGTCCGGAGGACACAACGTCCACAGTTTCCAAAAACAATTTGAAATGTGGACTCGTCAGACCACAGAACACTTTTCCACTTTGTATCAGTCCATCTTAGATGAGCTCAGGCCCAGCAAAGCCGACGGCGTTTCTCTGACTGAGCATTTCATGGAATCTACTTTTATACCCAATCATGGCACCCACCTGTTCCCAATTTGCCTGTTCACCTTTGGGATGTTCCAAATAAGTGTTTGATGAGCATTCCTCAACTTTATCAGTATTTATTGCCACCTTTCCCAACTTCTTTGTCACATGCTGCTGGCATCAAATTCTAAAGTTAATGATTATTTGCAAAAAAAAAATGTCTATCAGTTTGAACATCAAATATGTTGTCTTTGTAGCATATTCAACTGAATATGGGTTGAAAATGATTTGCAAATCTTTGTATTCCATTTATATTTATATCTAACACAATTTCCCAACTCATATGGAATCAGGGTTTGTAGTTGGTCCTTAAAAAACAGCAGAGAGCTCCTGTTGCACATGGAGATAAAATAGTGTCTTTTTATGCAACCAACCAAAATGTGGATCTGAAATTAAAACATTTTTTTTAAAACAAAAAACACTTGGTCGCAAATCATTTTTTTGGTTTCAGGTCCTTTTTTGGTGCCGACTCAACATCAGTCTTGTGGGCGGGGCCTACTCTGAATAATATTTTAGAAGTCTTTTTATTGGTCTATACCAGGGGCGTAAGACTTATTTTAGATGGGGGGCCCACATGGAGAAAAATCTACTCCCAAGTGGGCTGGACTGGTAAAATCACGGCACGATAACTTAAAAATAAAGACAACTTCTGGTTGTTTTCTTTGTTTAAAAATAGAACAAGCACATTCTGAAATCATACAAATCATAATGTTGTTTTGTTTTTTGTTTTTTACACTTACATGTTGTGGTTAATAGTATTCTATCTTTATTTGTCGTTACTTATATTTTCTGAATAAATTATGTGACAATGTTCATCAGTCAGCTCATTGGTGTTAATTTTCAATCTCTCAAGATAACATTGTTTAATATCAAAATCAAATTACAGTATGGTATTTATGTAGTTTGATCATTTTCCTCGACTGATGTACTAACATCATGTGGTTTATTTTGTAAATATATAGCATCATCAAATAATTGCTATTGCGACATCCAGTGGACACATTTATAACAGCTGGTTCTTTCATTCAAAAATTTCAGGTTAATTTTTATACTGAGCAAACTCATCCCGCGAGCCGGATAAAACCTGTTCGCGGCCCTGATCCAACCCTAGGGTCATACGTTTGACACCCTTGGTCTATACCATATATGGGCGTGACTGCGGACTTTTTCCGCCCTCAACACATTTGGAGACACCCAATACTAGGGGTGGGCAAGACTGACCAATGAAAAGGCCTCTAACACATTTTTCATAGGAGGCCCCGCCTACAAGCGCAAAGTTGAGTAGTAACCAAAAATACCCCCAAAAAATATTTATAACCAAAAAAATTATTTGCAACCAAAACGTTTTTGTTAAAATTTAAATTTGTATTCATTTCATTTAATTTCATTCATGTTTATTTCGAATATGTAGACAAAACAAAAACAACAAATTTTGAAAAAAAACAACAAAAAAGCCATTCAAGAATGAATAACAAAAACAATAATAATAATAATAGTAGTAATAATAAAAAGCAAAAGAAACAAGAAATGAAAATAAACATTAATGTAAACATATCCGAAAAGGAGTGAGAAGAAGTAAAAACTTATGTACTCCCACCCCTCTTATTACTTACTGTATGTTTAATAATAATAATAATAATAGTATATAAAAATGTTATGTCATATAAATACATATACATATATAAGTATGTACATACATGTATATCTACAACACACATTTAACAAGTAACTATGAATGTGACACAACAACGTGTATACATAGTATACATATACATACACATACAAACCTACTGACACTTAGTGCAGTTCACTATATCCTGTGAACAATATATTTTTGTACATTCTTTTAAAAACATTGATGCTTGGACTTTGCTTATGTACTTCGCTCAGATTGTTCCACAACTTGACACCTGTGATGGAAATGCGAAAACTTTTCATCGTGGAATTTCTCATCTGAATTTTAAAATTGAGTTCCCTCCTCAAACTATGCCCCCCCTCACGTTCACTAAACATGTTTTGAATGTTCAGTGGTAACAAATGGTTTCTAGCCCTGTACATAGTTATTGCTGTTTGATATGAGACAATGTCGGTGAATTTTAATAATTTAGACTGTAGAAATGTGGTGTGTTCCAGATAGCCGACCGAGTGAATGGTCCTTACTGCTCTTTTTTGTAAAATGATTAGTGACTGTAACGAACTTTTGTAATTGTTACCCCGGACTTCAGTACAGTAGTTTAAGTAAGGCAAGACTAAAGAACAGTAGAGAGTGTGGAGTGACTTATGATCCAGAACCTGCTTTGCTTTGTTTATGACTGCTATACTTCTTGCTACTTTGTATTTTACATGTGTAATATGTGCTTTCCAGCTGAGCTTGTCGTCAATTGTTACACCAAGGAATTAGATTTTGTGCACTTGCTCAATAGCCACCCCATCAATTTCTATCTTCAACTGTGTGTTTAACCTGAACCTGCCAAAGAACATAAACTTGGTCTTGCTCACATTCAAAGATAATTTGTTCCAGTCAAACCATAATTTCAGTTTATACAACTCTTAATTTATGTTCTTTTGTAATGTATCTAGATTATCACCAGAGCAAAATACATTAGTGTCATCTGCGAAAAGTACCATAGACAGCAACTTGGATACTTGGCAAATATCATTTATGTACAGTATAAAAAGTTTTGGTCCCAATACTGACCCCTGGGGGACTCCACAAGCAATGTCCAAGCAATTTGAGCTATGGTTTCCCAGCTTCACAAACTGTTTCCGTCTGTCCAAATAGCTTTTTATCCAGTCTATTGCCATACCTCTTATACCAATTTTCTCCAGTTTATTAATTAATATATTGTGATTGATAGTGTCAAAAGCTTTTCTGAGGTCAATGAAGATGCCAATTGCATATTGATGATTATCAATTGCGTCTGTGATTCTTTCAATGGATTTCATCAATGCCTGAGAAGTTGATCTTTTAGTTCTAAAACCATATTGACTCTCTGAGAGTACATTATATTTTTCCAGGAATGAATCTAATCTGCTATTAAATAGTTTCTCCAATATTTTTGAAAATTGAGGCAGTAGTGAGACAGGTCTGTAGTTTGTGAAGAGGTGTTTGCTCCCATTTTTATATAGTGGAATGACCTTTGCTATTTTCATTTGATTTGGAAATGAACCGGTTTGAAACGATAAATTGCATATGTGAGTAAGTGTCTTAGAAATCCCCTCAATGACCAGTTTGACCAATGACATGTCAATATCATTAAAATCTGTTGATTGTTTGTTTTTACAGTTTTTTACTATGTCCAATATTTCCTTCTCTTTGACTCTCTCAAGGAACATTGAGCATGGATTTCTCTTCACCAGATCCCCCATATGCTCCCCTTCCACCCCTCGATCCATAATTTTACTCTCTAGATCAGGGCCTACTTTAACAAAAAAGTGATTGAAGCGATCTGCCACCTCCTCCATATTGTAATTTTCAATATCATCTTCTTTGAAATATTTAGGTAAGCTGTTTTGTTTGACACCATCTCTTATTATACTGTTTAATATGTTCCATATCCCTTTTATATTATCTTTATTACGCTCTAGTTTATTCTTGTAGTATTCTTTCTTACTTATCCTTATAATACTGATTAACTTATTTTTATATTTTTTATATTTATCCTCAGCTTCTTTAGTTCTCTGTCTAATAAAATTCCTGTATAATGCATTTTTCTTTTTACAAGCATTTTGCAAACCTTTCGTTAACCATGGACAGTTATCATATGCTCTTGTTTTGTTGTATTCTTTGATTGGACAATGTTTATCATACTTTGACTTAAATATTTCCAAAAATATATTATAAGCACCATCCACATCTTTTTCATTATAAATCATATCCGAGTTCAGTGATACTAGATCCTGTATTAACATATTAATTGATTTGTCTGTCTTTATTCGCCTAAATATTTTTTGTTTACCTGTCCTATTCTTATAAACATAATCAATTACCGTAAATACCGGCAGGTGGTCGGTAATATCGCAGACTAATAACCCACTTATTTTGTTATCAATTACATTGGTAAATATGTTGTCTATGAGAGTGGCACTATGAGATGTAATTCTACTGGGTCTAGTGATTGAAGGAAGTAGGCACATACTGTGTATTGTATTTATAAAATCCTCTGTGCTTTTATGATTGCTATGTTTCAATATATCTATGTTAGTATCTCCACATATAAATATATTCTTATTACCTATTCCTGAGAACATGCCTCCCATCCAGTCTTTAAAAGTATCAATACTTGAATCGGGCGCCCTGTATACACAACTGATTAGCATATTTTTTTTGTTTTCCATGCAGATCTCAATTGTAATGCATTCGAGAAGGTTATCAACCACCTGTTCTTTATTTTTTATTTGTAATCATTTTTTTGGTTGACAAATCATTAATTTTGGATGCAAATCTTTTTTATTTATCTATTTTGTAAGTACAAATCCATGTTTTGCTTGGTTGCATAAAAAGACACACATGTATCTCCATAGTTACATAGAGAGGGCTATTTTCTTCTTAAATCAAAATGTTGTAGCCCTGACAAAATAAATAAACAAAAATCAATTATCCACTTCAGAAATAACACTACGAAATATGAATAATAGTGAGGGATCGAAGTCAGCTCCCCCAAACCCCTTCCGTTTGTTACTTTTCTGGAAGTTGAATACGACTGCGGTATAGGATAAGATAGGATATACTTTACTTATCCCGCAGTGGGGAAAGTTTTTACGATGGCAACACTGATCCCTCCTGCTATGTTTTCTTATTCTCTGGCAGACCAGAAAAACTATGTTAACAAATGGCGTTCTCTTGCTTAGCACCACAGGTAGCGCCATATTCATTTGTGGCGGGTCCCCACAAATACATGAAAATATGGCAAACACTGATGTATGTGAAGCCAACAGGCAGCACAGTCGGATAAATTATGGCGACGGATTTCTAAAACAACACATTTTTGCGCAGGGTAAAAAAATAAAATTCATTTAGACGAAAGCTCAAGCATGCTCACTATTCAATAGCGGGATCATTTTACCACTTGTTATTACTTTGGGAATTCACTCCACTTCCAAAGCAACAATTTGTTTTTTTTTAAAGACGCAATCTCAGTCTATTTAATCCAATCGTTGGTGAGCAGCGCAGGCAGCTGACGACAATAAGAGCCAGAAAAGCAATTCCTTCTCCTCCTTGCTCAGATGATACGAAATTAAAACGGCAGAAAGGTATCGTCGAAGCCACAAGTCATCAAACTTGCCTGTTTACATCTGCTAATTACTTTTGGGCCCCGTCTGGTCTCAGGAATCATTACTAAAATGTCAAGTGCGAGCCTAAAAATTTGAGTTCATCAGCATTTTCTTACCCCTCGGCACAATGACAGCTATTAAGTCGGAGCTGCATGTCATTATTGTCATTATTACATAACAAGCAGCACACGTCATCTGTTGTTGTTAGTGCTTAGAAGCCCTGCCCGAACAAAGGATACAGAAAACAACATCATTCCCTACATTCGAAACATATATGATAGTGCTATTCAACTGGCGGCCAGGGGGCCAAGTCCAGCTCGAGAATGACACCATACCCTTCCAGGAGAACAATATTTTTTTAAGTAAATTCCTAAAAACACTAGTTGTATAGATAGAGCAGTGTGTCTTAACCATAGGAAATGCCCACTAGAGGGCCACCCAAAAATATACATTTCTCAGCTGTGGTAACTATAGGCCGCAGCGGTACTCAGTTGTAATACACTTTTCCACCACTCGTGGCCATACTTGCCAACCCTCCCGAATTTTCCGGGAGACTCCCGAAATTCAGCGCCTCTCCCGAAAACCTCCCGAAAATCTCCCGATTTACAGCCGCAGCTGGAGGCCACGCCACCTCCAGCTCCATGCGGACCTGAGTGACGTGTCGACAGCCTGTTCTGACGTCCGCTTTCCCTCGATATAAACAGCGTGCCTGCCCAATCACGTTATAACATCTACGGCTTGTAGAGAGTGCACAACTGCGCACACAACAAGGAGACGAAGCAGAAGAACGAGGAAGATACAGCCATGGCGACGCCGACGACGAGTGAGATGAAGAAATACGCTTGTAAGTTCCAAAACGAATGGAAACAAAAAATTCAGTTTATCCAGGACAGTTCGAAGGGGAAGGGGTACGCTGCCTGTAAATTTTGTAGATCAGACTTCTCCATTGAACACGGTAGCCAAACGGATATACTCATTCATGAACGGTCAGCAAAGCACAAAGCGGCGGCAACGCAGCACCGGTCCCAGCCCAGTGTTATGGGCCACCTCGCTAAATGGAGTTCCAAGGGTGTAATTTATGCCGAGACAAAGATGGCTATGCTGATAGCTGGAAGCAACATCCCGTTCTCATTTGCGGATGTCTACAACAAATCCGTGAAGGATATGTTCCTGGATTCAGAGATCGCTCGCCAGTACGCAAATGGCAGAACAAAGGCTACTCAAATAGTGAAAGGTAAGTGTTGTTTTTTTTTTTAGTAAGCAGCAAGCACAGTACAGTTAGTAGAAACACTGTGTTTTCATTACTGTGTATTTGATCAAGTCTTTCAAGTACAACAATGAGTAGATGAGTATTATGTGTGTGTATACCGGTATGTGTAAATAAATGAACACTGAAATTCAAGTATTTATTTTATTTATATATATATATATATATATGTATATATATATATATATATATATATAAGTCAAGTATTTCTTATATATATATATATATATATATACACTACCGTTCAAAAGTTTGGGGTCACCCAAACAACTTTGTGGAATAGCCTTCATTTCTAAGAACAAGAATAGACTGTCGAGTTTCAGATGAAAGTTCCCTTTTTCTGGCCATTTTGAGCGTTTAATTGACCCCACAAATGTGATGCTCCAGAAACTCAATCTGCTCAAAGGAAGGTCAGTTTTGTAGCTTCTGTAACGAGCTAAACTGTTTTCAGATGTGTGAACATGATTGCACAAGGGTTTTCTAATCATCAATTAGCCTTCTGAGCCAATGAGCAAACTCATTGTACCATTAGAACACTGGAGTGATAGTTGCTGGAAATGGGCCTCTATACACCAATGTAGATATTGCACCAAAAACCAGACATTTGCAGCTAGAATAGTCATTTACCACATTAGCAATGTATAGAGTGTATTTCTTTAAAGTTAAGACTAGTTTAAAGTTATCTTCATTGAAAAGTACAGTGCTTTTCCTTCAAAAATAAGGACATTTCAATGTGACCCCAAACTTTTGAACGGTAGTGTATATAAATATATATATATATATATAAATATATATATATATATATATGAAATACTTCTTATTTCTTATATATATATATATATATATATATATATATATATATATATATATATATATATATATATATATATATATATATATATATATACAGTACATATGAAATACTTGACTTGGTGAATTCTAGCTGTAAATATACTCCTCCCCTCTTAACCACGCCCCCAACCACGCCCCCCCCAACCATGCCCCCCCCCCCCCCCCAGCCCCCACCTCCTGAAATCGGAGGTCTCAAGGTTGGCAAGTATGCTCGTGGCAGTAATGACGATATCAAACAAACAGAAGAAGTCTGGTGCCGAAGTCATAAAAAGGTTTCTTAGGCGCAAAAAATATGACTACAGTGATGAATCTGTATCTTCAGTTGCACTTTAATTTTATTGACAGTTTAGTTACGAAACATATTCATTATTAGCATAACACAATTGTATGTATAGTTTGGCAGTTATTTATGAGTCCCTTCTTATGCAGTATATTTGTTTTGTATTTATATTTCTAAACAGCTAATAAATCCAATGTATAATAACCTTTGTGAGGTTATTATACATTGGATTTATTGGCTGATAATATAAAACATGGTTTTGTGGAGTTTGTAAACAACGAGACAGGAGACGTGAGCGTAGTCGAGGAAGTTTACTAGCTCCAACCTAGCATGTCATACATTCGACAACAACAACGACCTCTCAACCGGAAGCGGAAGTTCCTAACTCCCGCTCCGCTTCTTCTCTTAAAGCTACAGTGTCCTCTTAGGTGAATGTCTCTCATTATATGGTTTGGGTCACCACACAGGCCCCCCCAGAATTCACCTACACAAAACCCTGCAAAACAGAAAAAGTGCAATTGCATAACAGAAAAACATGACCCTGCAGTAAATGAACAGTAACCAACACAGTGCAAAGTCAATGGGACAACAGGTGACGGGCCGGGGGGAGGACCTTCCGTCCATAACGGCTGTGCTTGACAGGAGGGGAAACAGATGGGCCCGAAACGCGAGCCACAGGTGGAGCTGGGGCCGGAAGAGAGGCAGGCGCAGGGGCCGACCGAGGAGGGCGCCCCCGTCGCGGCGGCAGGGCCACTTGCACCGGCTCCCCAATGTCCACGTGAGCAGGCTTGAGACGGTCTATAGCCACCCGCTCCGGTCTGCCCCCCATGTCTACCACAAAGTTCTTATCCCCCGCCTCAAGGACACGGAAGGGCCCGTCGTATGGAGGCTGCAGCGGGGACCGATGGCTGTCGTGTCTTATGAAGACGTATTTCGCCGATGGCAGATCCTTGGGGACGTAGGACTGGGGAAGGCAGTGTCGAGACGTCGGAACGGGAACGAAGGCGTCAGCAGCGCTCCGGGACGCACTGAGGTGAGAGGCGGGCGACCAGGGAGCCGTAGCAGTCGGAAGGAACGCCCCTGGAACCCGTAGAGGCTCGCCATACACCAGCTCCGCGGCGGATGCCTGGAGGTCCTCCTTAGGGGCTGAACGCAGGCCGAGCATGACCCACGGAAGCCGGTCCACCCAGTCGCCGCCCGTGAGGCTGGCCCGCAGAGCTGCTTTCATGTCCCGATGGAACCGCTCGCACAGTCCGTTGCTCTGCGGGTTGTAGGCAGTAGTGCGGTGGATCTTCATCCCGAGGTGCTCAGCAACCGCCGTCCAGAGCTCAGAGGTAAATTGGGAGCCTCGGTCGCTTGTGATGTCACCAGGCGTGCCAAAACGGGCCACCCAGCAGCCGATGAACGCCCGTGCCACCTCCGCGGCCGTCGTCGAGGACAAGGGGATAGCCTCCGGCCATCTGGTAGCCCTGTCCACAATAGTGAGGAGGAAGGTATAACCACGGGAGGGAGGCAGAGGGCCCACAAGGTCAACATTCACGTGGTCGAACCGCCTCTCTGGAACCACAAACGGCGCCAAAGGGGCTTTGGTATGGCGGTGCACCTTGGCGCGCTGGCACGCCACACACGAGCTGGCCCAGGCTCTAACATCCTTGCGGAGCCCCGGCCAAACAAACTTGACACTCACCATCTTGGTCGAGGCCTTCACCCCAGGATGTGAAAGGCCGTGGACGGTGTCGAAAACCCGGCGCCGCCAGGAAGCAGGCACCAGGGGTCGCGGTTGGCCGGTGGAGACGTCGCAGAGGAGGGTAGTGTTAGCCGCGTCGAACGCCACGTCCTCCAGGCGCAGCGCCGTAGGGCCCGACCGGTAGTCCTGAACGGCCGCGTCCTTGGCCTGGTCCGCTGCCATAGCGGCGTAGTCGAGCCCCAAGTGAACGGAGTTAACAACAGCCCGTGAAAGGCAGTCGGCGACAAAGTTATCCTTGCCAGACACATGTTGTATGTCCGTAGTGAACTCAGAGACCGCCGCGAGATGGCGCTGCTGACGCCCAGACCACGGCTCCGAAGTTTTGGCCATGCAGAACGTCAGCGGTTTGTGGTCCACGAAAGCGGTGAACTGCCGGCCCTCCAACAGGAACCGAAAGTGTCTGGTTGCGAGGAAAAGTCCCAGTAGCTCCCTATCAAAGGTGCTGTACTTGCGCTCATTTTCCCGGAGCTGTTTACTGAAGAACGCCAATGGCTGCCATCCACCAGCCACCCACTGCTCACATACGGCCCCCACGGCATAGTCGGAGGCGTCCGTCGTAAGGGCTATAGGGGCGGCCGGCGACGGGTGAGCTAGCAGCGCAGCATTGGCCAGCGCAGACTTGGCAGCCTCAAAAGCCTCATCCATCTCTGGGGACCAGTCCAACTTGTCCTTAGACTTCTTCCCCCGGTGGGCCCCATAAAGGGGACGCATGACGTGTGCAGCACGAGGCAGGAAACGGTTATAAAAGTTCACCATGCCCAAAAACTCCTGCAAGGCCTGTACAGTAGGGGGACGGGGGAACGCGGCGACAGCCTCAACCCTGTCGGGCAGGGGAACGGCCCCCTGCGGAGTGATGTGGTGCCCGAGGAAGGTGATGGACGACTCCCCGAACTGACACTTGGCTGGGTTGATGATGAGGCCGTGCTCGCTAAGCCTCTCGAACAGCTGCCTGAGGTGTGTCATGTGTTCCTCCACCGACGCGCTGGCCACAAGGATGTCGTCCAAGTACACAAACAAAAATGGCATGTCCCGGAGCACAGAGTCCATAAGACGTTGGAACGTCTGCGCCGCCCCCGTAAGGCCAAACGGCATACGTAAGAACTCGAAGAGCCCGAAGGGTGTGATGACAGCCGTTTTTGGAACATCTCGCGGGTGGACCGGTACCTGGTGGTAGCCTCGCACTAAGTCAATTTTGGAATAGATGGTAGCGCCCGCCAAGTGGGAAGAGAAATCTTGGATGTGCGGTATGGGGTACCGGTCGGGGGTCGTGGCGTTGTTTAGGCGACGGAAGTCTCCGCAAGGGCGCCAACCCCCGCCGGCCTTAGTAACCATATGTAGCGGAGAAGCCCACGGGCTGTCCGAACGGCGGACAATGCCGAGGCGTTCCATCATCGAAAACTCCTCCCTGGCTATTGCGAGCTTGGACGAGTCGAGGCGTCGGGCCCGGGCGTAAACCGGGCGGCCCACAGTGGCGATGTGATGTTCCACACCGTGCTTGGCCACCGCCGAGGAAAAGGTGGGCGTGGTGAGCCCAGGGAAACCGGCGAGCAGGCGTTGGTATGGATCCCCGGTGGCGAGTGTGTTAGCGAGGCACAACGCCCCAGCCCCCCCAAGCGTGCAGGGGTATGACGCAAAAGAGACGGCATCAATCAAGCGACAGTTCTTAATATCCACCAGCAGGTTGAACGCGCAGAGGAAATCCGCACCTAGCAGCGGGGTGGATACAGCAGCCATCACAAAATCCCAACCGAACCGTCGGCCGCCAAAACTAACATCCACGCGCCTGACACCGTACGTCCGAATGGAGGTGCCGTTGGCGGCGTCCATCTGGGGGCCGTGGCTGCCGGTCATCGTGTCCACAGCTTGTGCTGGTAGTATACTGCGTTGCGCACCAGAGTCCACCAGCAGCCGCCGGCCCGACAAGGAGTCCCTGATGAACAACAGCTTGCAGTCACGGCCGGCGCCCATAGCCGCTAACGAGCGCCGGCCCTGGCGTTTCCCTGAATCCTGTAACTGCAGGGTTTGCGACACTGCTTCGCCTTGGCCCCGAACCTGGCATGGTAAAAACAGAGCCCGTCTTCAGGTTGGCGGCGAGCCGTCACCGCAGCCGCGGTGTCCACATAGTCATCCACAGGAGGTGGCGGGACGGCCTGGTGGGGCAGCAGGGCATGCACAAACTGTTGCCGGTTGGCCAGGAAAACCCTGTCCGCCTCAGCGGCCAAAGCACGGTAGTCCTTGGAGGCGGCTAGTGGAGAACTGGCTATCGGTGTGCGTACCGGTGCGGGGAGCTGCCTCAGGAAAATGTGTGTAAACAGAAACGCCGGGTCGGCTGATCCCAGCACAGACAGCATTTTTTCCATCAGTTCAGACGGTTTCCCGTCACCAAGGCCATGTAGGGACAGTAAACGGTCCGCTTCTTCTCTTAAAGCTACAGTGTCCTCTTAGGTGAATGTCTCTCATTATATGGTTTGGGTCACCACACAGGCCCCCCCAGAATTCACCTACACAAAACCCTGCAAAACAGAAAAAGTGCAATTGCATAACAGAAAAACATGACCCTGCAGTAAATGAACAGTAACCAACACAGTGCAAAGTCCCTTCCAGCTCCGACAGCTCAAATAACTTCAGGAGGAAAGCCTTTAAAGCATCGTATTTGCCAGCAGGCGGTGGAGCCTCCAACAGTGTCATCGCTCGCGCCGTCGTTGATGCGTCCAACGCCGCCACTACATGGAAGTACTTCGTAGAATCCTGCGTTATTCCCCTTAGCTGGAACTGGGCTTCCACGTGTTGAAACCACGGCCGTGGGTTATGCTGCCAGAAATCGGGTAACTTCACAGTAGCGGCGTAGATTCCCGCGTTAGCCATGTTGTTAGCAGTAGCTACTCCGCCTGCGGGTACCGCGTTAGCCATGTTGTTGTTAGCAGCAGCTACTCCGTCTGCGGGTACCGCGTCAACCAAATTGTCAGCGCCTTCATTGTCTGACATGCTCGTATTCGTAGTTCGTATTCTCGGGGTCACCAATGTGGAGTTTGTAAACAACGAGACAGGAGACGTGAGCGTAGTCGAGGAAGTTTACTAGCTCCAACCTAGCATGTCATACATTCGACAACAACAACGACCTCTCAACCGGAAGCGGAAGTTCCTAACTCCCGCTCCGCTTCTTCTCTTAAAGCTACAGTGTCCTCTTAGGTGAATGTCTCTCATTATATGGTTTGGGTCACCACAGTTTCATATTATTTGACAAGGTTGTAAAACTCTAAGTAGGCTACATATGATTAATAGATATAATTAAAATCAAAAATAAGGTTCATGATTCAGTATTAATATTTGAGTGGGTCCAAGGTCCTTCTGTAGTGGAAAGGTTGGAAATCATGGTCAAAAAGGTTAAGAACTCCTGTTCCACAGGACACGTTGGAATATCCTTGCAATGACATTTAGCCTTGCCAGCAAATCTAAAACACTGGGTGTCCAAACTTGTGATTTACACAACGGAGGCGCCCCTTTAAATCCTCTCCTTTTTGGCAGTTACCATTTTTGATGTGATTTATGACATTTGATTTATGTATCTAAGGCAGTGGCGGGCCGTGCGTTTCCCAGCTAGGCCTTTAGTGATGTCCGACTTCAATGATTACCTCTCAAAATACCATCATTGATGTCACCACATGACCATTGCTGGAGAAATACTACACAGTAACACATTTAACGCCCTATGGGTTATTTTCTGGCGCATTTAAAAATCTATTAAAACGCATCAGCAATTAAAACATATCTTATGTGGTACTGTCAAAATTAAAATTGCAAAAAAACATTAAAAGTGAAAAAAGAAAATATTTGAACTCACTATTCGACGCCGTATAAGCCATTGGTACTCCTCGTTGTCTGCTTATTTCATCGCCAAAACAGCTGAGCTAGCTTCCGGGGTTGGCTGACATCGTCTCACAAGATGTAGTTTCTCTTTAAATATCCTTCTTGAAAATCAACCTTTTGTTCTTCTTCTTCGTGGTTACGGCACAACACTTCCTGCTTCCCGCTAAATGGAAACTTGTGATTGGATACTCACTTTGCAATGACAAGTGAGTATCCAATCCCAGTCTCGTTAACATCAGGCTACCTAGATAGGCTACTGTCAACAACTCGTGATCTGATTGGCTATCACAACTGTCTCTCAACTCTACAGTATGGGTTCTCAAATGTATCCGCTAATGGTCCCGATGAGTATCCACAGAGGTGTGGACTCCAGTCACATGACTTGGACTCGAGTTAGACTCGAGTCATGAATTTGATGACTTTAGACTCGACTTGACAAAATGTAAAGAGACTTGCAACTCGACTTAGACTTTAACATCAATGACTTGTGACTTCACTTGGACTTGAGACTTTTGACTTGACAAGACGTGCTACTTTCCCCAAAACCCAAAGATTAAAAAGTTATTCATAAGCGCTCCGTATCTTTCATTTTGTATTTGTGTGTCTATCTATCAGCATGTATGCTGTCAGTCAGCTTGTGTGCTTGCAGTACAATAGCCAATCAAATTAGATCTACGTTGTTTTCATCCCACAGCATTCATCAATATTTATGGAACATGTCCACAAAAAATCTAGCTGTCAACACTGAATATTGCATTGTTGCATTTCTTTTCACTGTTCTTTTTGACAGACATTTTTAAAAAATTTCACATACCCCTTGGCATACCTTCAGGTACCCCCAGGGGTACGCGTACCCCCATTTGAGAACCACTGCTGTAAAGGAATGAGTTAAATGTTTAAAATGACTGGTTAATAATGCTATTATGAAGTGCAATGTCAGCACTATTTTTTCCCTTGCAATTTCGAATGCACTTGTTTTAATAAATAAAATATAGCGTTTTAAAAGCATACACAATCCGTGTAAATACAGTATATTAGTCTGTGGTTAAAAGGACTTGAAAGGACTCGAAACTCAAAATGCAGGACTTGGGACTTGACTTGAGACTTTCCAGTCTTGACTTTGGACTTGACTCGGGACTTGACTCGAGACTTGAGGGCAAAGACTTGAGACTTACTTGTGACTTGCAAAACAATGACTTTGTCCCACCTCTGAGTATCCAATCACAGGACGCGTAAACGTCACGTTCAACCTTAGGCCATCTAGAAGGCCTTACTGACAACAACTTGTGATCTGATAGGCTATCGCAACTGTCTATCAACTGTATGTCCCCTTTTGCTTACGGTGCACGGAGGCCCGCATTGTTGATTCTGAAGGCCCCGGGCAGATTTGGTACAGAATGGCAACATAAGCTAGCTGCATTCTGATTGGATACAAACTAAAATTAAAAACAACAGCACTGGAAGGAGCATAATATGACATGAAGAGAATATGAATACTTTTAGATATTTAAGGAAAGTAAGTTAAAAAATAATTTTATCTTTAATTATGATCATGATTTCTGGTTATGTTAGGCCAACAGAGAAGGCCTTGCAGGCCCAGACAGCACACCACTGATCTAAGGTGTTGCTGTAGATTGTTTACTTTTGTTGCAGTCAGTAGTCATTTCTTCAACTTCTTTAGTTAGACAAGTAGTGGTCCTCAAGGTTTCAATTTAGGTCCTCCCTTTTTCATCGTTGAGGCTATTTAACTGGTGGCCCGTGAGTTCAGTTAAAAAAACATATATTTTTTTTAACCAAAATCATATGTCTACTGGAGAGGATGCTGGTTGTCTGGAATATACACATACGTCTGGTAGGTCCTTGGCTTTCTGAAAATGTGGCCCCCAAAACAATTAAGTTGTATGAGGTTTCCCTCGTGTTTGGCTCAAACCACAGTGGCAGCCTGTTGATAACGTGCATCACGCTGCTCTATAATATCTCTGAAGAGGGTGGAAATTAATTACCAGGCTCGGCCAGTGACTCAGAGCTCAGGTCGTGTGGAAGTAATGTGTTCTGTAAATGATCGCCCTGCTGCCACCATACTTCACGCTGGTGCCAAGCGCAGCGTTTGTGCTAATTTAGCTGCTCTGTGTACAGTGTGACGGACAGCGTCAGGATGGATGGTTGTTTGGCTCCATAGGTCGAAATACAACCCAACGGCATGGCTTCTACGTGCGATTGCAGCTGTGTGCTAATTTGAATAGAAACATTTGCATGGTCAAGCCACTTTTGGCTTCTATTGGAGGTGAAATCGAAATTTTGCATACACGCCAAGTCTCGGAATGGCAGCCTGTTTCCGATGGGACAAAGGTTGCATACTGCGACAAAGGTTGCATACTGCGAGTGTGATACACTGACCTTTAATGCAGAGCATGCATGGCACACATGTTGACCAAGACGTCCACATTTCATGATTTGTGTCTCCTCCTGGATTTTCTGAGGAACTCTGCAGAGACACAAGAAGTCTTGATTTAAAGGGGGTTGAAACAGTTCTGGCTGACACAGAATGTCAGATACAGCGGACTGGAACTAAAAAGATTGAAAGCATATTGGTGGGATAATTATTGAATAAATACGAGGTTACAAATGAATTTATATCTATTAAAGGAATTAAAATTTTTCAGTTTCACTGCATCCCGGTTTTTTCCAAAATATGTATTAAAAAAACAAAAAACTAATTGCTATATCTTGCTTGACTATGGCCTTCTATTAGTAAACAATATGCATACTTATGCCATGTGTCCAATTAAGCATTTTCAAGCATAAAAATGGCTAAATTAACCTAAAATAAATCTCAAGTACTATACAGTGCATCCGAAAAGCATTCACAGCACTAAATGTTTCCACATTTTAAGATGTGATTTTAAGGTTTTACTACTTACGTATAAAATACTACACGGTCTAGCTCCATCCTATCTTGCCAATTGTATTGTACCATTCGTCCCGATTCCCAGAGCCCAAAAAAAGTCTGCGGGCTATAGAGCATTTTCTTTTCGGGCTCCAGTACTATGGAATGCTTTCCCGGTAACAGTTAGAGATGCTACCTCAGTAGAAGCATTTAAGTCCCATCTTAAAACTCATTTGTATACTCTAGCCTTTAAATAGACCCCCTTTTTAGACCAGTTGATCTGCCGTTTCTTTTCTTTTCTGCCCCCCTCTCCCTTGTGGAAGGGGGGGCACAGGTCCAGTGGCCATGGATAAATTGCTGGCTGTCCAGAGTCGGGACCCGGGGTGGACCGCTCGCCTGTGTATTGGGGACATCTCTGCGCTGCTGACCCATCTCCGCTCGGGATGGTCTTCTGCTGGCCCCACTATGGACTGGACTCTCACTATTATGTTAGATCCACTATGGAGTGGACTTTTACAATATTATGCTAGACCCACTCGACGTCCATTGCATCCGGTCTCCCCTGGGGGGGGGGGGGGGGGGGGGGGGTCACCCACATCTGCGGTCCTCTCCAAGGTTTCTCATAGTCATTCATATTGACATCCCACTGGGTTGTGAGTTTTTCCTTGCCCTTATGTGGGCTCTGAACCAAGGATGTCGTTGTGGCTTGTGCAGCCCTTTGAAACACTTGTGATTTAGGGCTATATAAATAAACATTGATTGATTGATTGATTGACATTTTTGTTATGTTACAGCCTTATTCTAAAACCACACAACACCCCATAATGATAATGTGAAAAATGTCTGAATGAATTTTTTTTTGCAAATGTATAAAAAAAACAACCCCAAAACAATCACATATGTATTCACCTTTGCTCAATACTTTATTGATGCACCTTTGGCAGCAATTGCAGCCTCAAGTCTATTTGAATACAATGCCACAAGCTTGGCACACCTATCTTTAGGCAGTTTCAACCATTCCTCTTTGCCCTTTCCTCTTTGCAGCACCTCTATGCTCCATCACAGGGGTCACCAACGCGGTGCCCGCGGGCACCAGGTAGCCCGTAAGGACCAGATGAGTAGCCCGCTAGCCTGTTCTAAAAATAGCTCAAATAGCAGCACTTACCAGTGAGCTGCCTCTATTTTTTAAATTGTATGTATTTACTAGCAAGCTGGTCTCGCTTTGCTCGACATTTTTAATTCTAAGAGAGACAAAACTCAAATAGAATTTGAAAATCCAAGAAAATATTTTAAAGACTTGGTCTTCACTAACTGACAAAGAAACAGATAACAGATTTGGTGTCCAATTCAAAGTGTGACATGATTTATCTAAAAATTTGAGAGTTGACTTCTGTATTTTACATGAGTTATTATTTGTACAAACATGGTGCAAAGTAATTCATGATTTGTTAAAAAATGTTAGTGGCTATCTAGTTAAAATGGGATATTGTGATTTCACAAGACTGTCTTAGAAGTGATCATTTGAAAATGTTCAATTTGAAAAATGTGCACTTAGAGAAAATATAAAAATAAAGTGTTGATATTGATATTTATCTGTTTCCATATATATTTATTGTGAGAAATCATTAAGTTGATCAGTGTTTCCACAACGATAAATATCATTAATTATTAATAATAACATAGAGTTAAAATTGAGCAAATTGGCTATTTCTGGCAATTTATTTAAGTGTGTATAAAACTGGTAGCCCTTCGCATTAATCAGTACCCAAGAAGTAGCTCTTGGTTTCAAAAAGGTTGGTGACCCCTGCTCCATCAGGTTGGATGGTAAGCATTGGTTTTCATCCAGGTCCTAAAAACAGGACCCGTACCCCCCACCCGGAGGCGAAAGGAAGCTACCCTCTCGTCTACTGGGTTCAACTCCAACAAGTAAAGCCACCCCCGCCTGTCACCTCTCACTTTTTGCAACGCCAGAGTGGAAGAAAATCCAGCGCCCCTCGAGAGGACTAGTTCTTTCCTGTGCATCTAAGTGAGTCCGACTAGATCCAGCCATTACTTCTCCACCTCGCGCACCAACTCAGGCTCCTCACCCCCCAGCAAAGTGGCGTTCCACGTCCCAAGAGCTAGCTTCTGTAGTTCAGGATCGGACCACCAAGGGCCTTGTCTACGGCTGCCGCCCAGCTCTATGTTCCCTCCTATGAGTGGTCAGGTCAGCCCATTGGAGGGGGACCCACATTCTCTCATGGGGCTATCCATAGGGATAAGCCTGGCCACCAGGCGCTCGCCATTGAGCCCCACCTGCAGAGGTGGGGACCGGTGAGGGAAATCAGGTCCTTGATTTCGTCTTTTCATAGAGGTCTTCGAGCTGCTCTTTGTCTGGTCCCTCATCTGGGACCTGTATGTCTTGGGAGACCCTACTAGGGGGGCATAGTATCGCCCAGACAACTTAGGTCCTGGGACCTTTGGGACACTCAAACTCCTCTACCACAATAAGATGGCAGCTCGGGAGAGGACTACAAAACAATTGATCAAAAAGTTTGGTGAAAAGGAGACCAAATTATATCTCATAAATGGAAGAAATAGACAACAGTCACTTCAAAATAATTGTTAAATCAAGTATTTGTCTTATTTTCTATATATTGTGGCGAACGATGTAGATATTCATAAAGCGGGACTTCTGTTTCTCGGTTGGGGGGACCATGGTAACAATAACAGGCTACTGTATATTAACCTGGACTATCTGAAGTTGACCAAGTTTTGGCAGAACATTTTGATGGAATTTATCTTCAGCTATCAGCTATCATGTCAGATTAACTCTCTTGATTCAAGATGCAATTCATCTTCCTCATCAATAACACAGCTTTGGCATGAGCTATGGAGAATGACAAGGCAGGACATGCATTGCTAACAAAACTTAATGCTAACAAAGCTAATGATTGTAGCTGCGACTGTTGACAAGAGTTTTATCAGAACAACTTTCACTCATGGTTACAGCACATGGAAGCCCGCTTCTAACTTAGAAGATGTACCCAGGATGTGACAAATTATTTCCAGGCTGTGACCGTAGTGGCTGGGGGACTAATAGCAATGACCTACGGGCTACCGTTGAGTACTATAATTAAGAGTAGAACAAACCTAAGGCTACTAAATTGGGTAAAACAAGTGTAAAGGTGACTATATGGCTCCTATTTCATGTTTAGAGGGTTCTAATTAGGGCTGCGAATCTTTGGGTGTCCCACGATTCGATTCAATATCGATTCTTGGGGTCACGATTCGATTATAAATCGATTTTTTTTCGATTCAACGCGATTCTCGATTCAAAAACGCTATTTTTCCGATTCAAAACGACTCTCTATTCATTCAATACATAGGATTTCAGCAGGATCTACCCCAGTCTGCTGACATGCAAGCAGAGTAGTAGATTTTTGTAAAAAGCTTTTATAATTGTAAAGGACAATGTTTTATCAACTGATTGCAATAATGTAAATTTGTTTCAACTATTAAATGAACCAAAAATATGACTTATTTTACCTTTGTGAAAATATTGGACACAGTGAGTTGTCAAGCTTATGAGTTGCGATGCAAGTGGCTTACACTTATTTTTTATTTTTTTATAATTGTCTAATGATAATGTCAATGAGGGATCTTTAATCACTGCTATGTTGAAATTGTAACTAATATTGATACTGTTATTGATAATATTCATTTTTGTTTCACTACTTTTGGATTGTTCTGTGTCGTGTTTGTGTCTCCTCTCAATTGCTCTGTTTATGGCTGTTCTGAGTGTTGCTGGGCCGGGTTTGGTTTTGGAATTGGATTGCATTGTTATGGTATTGCTGTGTATTGTTTTGTTGGATTGATTAATAAAAAAAATAAAAAAATAAAAAATAAAAAATAAAAAAATAAAAAAATAAAAAATAAAAAATAAAAAATAAAAAATAAAAAATAAAAAATAAAAAATAAAAAAATAAAAATAAAAAAATACATTTTTGAAAAATAAGAATCAATACTGAATCGCACAACGTGAGAATCGCAATTTGAATTCAAATCGATTTTTTCCCACACCCCTAGTTCTAATGCTAAAAATTATTAACATATTTAAAGGGTCATCATTATTTTTTATGCTCTAACTATGAAAATATCCGTTTATCCCGGCCGTGATTTTCTTTATGATCCGATACAGAGTAAAATTCAGGCCATACCAATCTGATATGATACTTTGTGCAACAAACATACCTAATATGTCTGCTAAAATGTAAAAAGTTGTGTATTTCAAATAATAACATGTCTCAGAGCATAAAGAACACAAGACATAGTTATTTATTTATTTAAAACTCTTAAGTATACTGAGGTAGTGGTTGGAATAACAATATAGTCAAGCTAATAAAACAGAAAAAACTGGACAAAATCATACTAAGTACACAAAAATGGTGTTTCAAACCATAACAAAAATGAAATGAGTAAAATATTAAAAGCTTTAAAATACATGTAATATTAAGAACTACCATTAGCATGAAAAAAATTCACAATTCAGTTACATGAACATGTTAACGCGAAAATATTGATCATGTGAATAACACTCAACAAAAGTTAAAGTTAAAGTTCAAGACCCAACGATAGTCACACACACACTATGTGTGTTGAAATTATCCTCTGCATTTGACCCATCCCCATGTTCACCCCCTGGGAGGTGAGGAGAACAGTGAGCAGCAGCGGTGTCCACGCTCGGGAATCATTTGGTGATGGTGAAAAGCATCCAACATTGACACATTAACTCATTCACAAGTTTAGTTACTTTTTTTCACTGTGTTCTTGTTAAGGATATACATTATCTGAAATGATTAGAGTATCAAAAGTACAGATTTTTTGATTTGAGAATTGATATTACATAGTAATAGTACCTGGCATTGGCGGTATCGATATTTCAGTATCGATCCGCACATCACTAGCAGTCATGTCCAGTAACAATTAGCGCGATAAACGTGGGACTACTGCAGCCACAAATGAGATAAAAATGAGACTATTTGAGAAATTGCGACCTTGCCTCCCCCTCCTTCGGTCCGAACCAGATTATGGGGCTACACCCTTAAAGTGCTGATAAGTTTTACATTACTGAAAAGGGGACATTTCAGTAGGTTGCTGAGGAAGATCGTGTGATGAGAAAAGTTGTCACCTAAAAGAGTTCGCCACACCCATCAGAAAAGTCCAAAAATGATTGGGACACACAGTTGACAGACAGCAGGCGCACAGTTTCAAATAAAGGGACCGAAAGGGGAGGGGGATTGTTAAGGCACATACAAAGGAGTCGTGAGAGGGATATCCTGGTCAAAGTTTCTGTATAATGTACATCAAAGGGCTGCCGCGGCAAATAAAAGCACACTTGTCAGGATCGACCAAACTGCCTCCTTTGTGTCATCGAGCAGCCAAATTCATGCACACAAAGCCTTTGGATGTCCGACACCGCAAAGAGGACGCGCCATTCAGATGACATGCTTTGCTGTGGCCTGCTTTTTGTCTGTCCTGACCAGGAGAGATAATATCACTGGATCAAAATCCCTTTAAGCCCCTTTTACTCACCGTTAAGACTCCCATTACAGCCCCTCCCCCGATGCGCCACTGTTCTTCCATTTCTTACACTGAATAAACTTGAAACAAACATATAACATACACTCAGTAATACCTCGGTTTTGTTACGCCACGCTTTTCGTATGATTCAGTTTTCAATGACATTTTTGCGGGAAAAAATGAAAAACCTAGTCAGTCTCTGATCCAAGCGTTGGCGATTCCATTTAAGTACCATTTTTTAATTGAGTATGGCTGCAAAATGATCCGCTCTGGGGTCAAAGAAAGTAGTGAGGCCGGTGTAAGACGCGGGGCTGCGACCGGCGTGCGACAGGTGTTGGAACCGGTAGCCTACGTGCCGGCACAGGAGATTGCCGTGGAAGCTGGTACAGGAAGTGGCACAACAGGCAACGGGGAAGATGACGCACCGGTCGGAGATCTGGAACCGGCGGCCGAGCCGGGAAGAGCGAAGGCGGCGGTGGCCTAGCCGGTCGGAGAACCGGAACCGCCGGTCGTGGCGGAGGGAAAAGGTCCGAGCCTGCTGTGGGCTGGGACCGCACAAACCCGGCTTTCAAGTCCTCCATGAACTGTGCGGTCCAGAACGTCGGCTGTGCCTCGCCGACAGGGGTTCCTGCGAGGCCACAACAGTCTGGCTCGAAGATCCTGTTAGGAACTCGCACGGCTGCCGTTTTTGTGACCCCAAGATGCAGGAACCAGGAGAGGGAAGAGGAGGTAAGATGAGTTTTATTCCTCAAACAGAAAGGGAAGCAGTCTTGAATGTAACGGTTACCAACATAAAGTGTGATCTTCGAGCACTGAGGAGTGCTCGAGACAAGGCATAAATAGAACATATGCTGATTGGCAGCAGGTGTGGACCGGCAGGTGAGGAGAAAACTGTGCTCCGTGGAACATACAGGAAATTGAACAAATTAAGAGCACTGATGGGAAGTAAATACAAAAACAAGGAAAACAAACAGAAATGAAGTGACAGATCGTCACAGCTTGTTTTATAATGAGTTCCAAGAACATTTTGGAACGCCCACTTTTCAATGAATGAATGAATGAATGAATCAACCAATCAATTAATCATTTAAAGTTTAATTGTACAGCCATAAATGACAAGTGCCTAAAGGAGCTTCACATACCACAACGACAGCCCCTGATCCTTAACTCTAAAATGTGGGCTGGCCTGCATCAGCCTGCTCACATCACCTACAGAAGACTGGAGGCAATTTCTTATAAGGTAGTATATATTTTAAAAGCATCTTCATCCCCAATTACATTGTTTCTGTGCATAATTTGAATACATTATTAAATTTGTGTGCAAGATGCATTGTTACAGATTGTAGCAATACAACTAAAGAAAGGGTCAGCCTCCTAACAATTCCAAATGATAGGACCTCGTAAGGGACAAGCGGTAGAAAAATGGATGGATGGAAGGAATATGAGGAAAGTATGGACCACTTTAGTCAAATTCACTTGTGAAAAATGGGGCAGCCCAAGCGAGAAGAGTGTAATTTGCAGCGACCATTATAATGACTTTTACTTGAAAGAATTGTTTTGGTCATAGTTTGGATGGAAACATTTTTAAAAGACTCAAGCCAAATGTGATCCCAAAACTCAGGAGCACCTTGGAGGGGAGAAAAGACTGAGTCAGACCCTGTGGAAAAAAGAGAAAGAAAAGTATATCTGGCGCTCAAAAACGAGAGGAAAAGAAGGTAAGCTGCTAGTGTTCTTTTTTGCGTCCTCTTCTACGGATGTATTCCTCTTGAGGAAATGCTGTAAGAGCATGAGGATGTGTTCTACTTTCGAGGTTCACTGAAAAACTCAATTCAGCAGTTCAGGGTCCTGTTAGTTATGAAATACAGTGGCATCCATTCAAGTCGACAATCATTGGATTGACTGACTTTTGTCCCCATGAACGGTAGCTTTATAGATATAAGGAGAATTGCCGATTTTTGAATTTACTGCACTTTGTTGACATTACTTTTTCTTTTTGTGTTGGATGAAAAAGCAGCAGCAAAGTCTACCGCCACAGAAGAACGGACATTTTGTTCTATGCTGAAGCTTTGAACGCACGGTTATAGGACTGTGCGGTAGAGACCAAAACTGACACCGCAATATTTTTAGTCCGAATGGCCGTATACGGTATATACCAGTATCTTAAAAAAACGTGCAAAGCGCTTAAGGTTGCCTAAGCGTTTCATGGCTAGATAATCAGTGTTGATAGTACTCAGGTTTTTTGTCTTGTAGGTAGTAACGTGTTGTTTATTCTTATAGAGTAATTACTAAGCCGTTACTATGTCAAAGCCCTTTTTGTTAATTTTATTCATAAACGTTAGGTTTATAGCCTCACGCTTGTACATAGGGATAGATAGAGTTTCTACTCGCTCAATGCGATGAAAGCCACTGACTGTTAAGTTTAAAAGTAATTTTCACTCACCCAGCCGCTATACTACAGTAGCTTAGTCAGCACAGGCTATGAGGAGAGGCACTTTCAAGCTGAGGTCTTGCTAAACATTTGACACACGGAGCGAGCAGCAGAGAGGAGCTATCGCTAGCTGCTATGCTAAGTCGCTAACAACTTGTGAACAACATAAACAGATGAGAATAGTGATAAAGTCGCTACAAGGAGAGATACAAGTTCTCAAGCGAGTTGGTGTATGTTTAAATAAAGCTGTAGTCACTCACCAATCGCCAAATGCAGTCACTGACCAAAGCATTGCATCACTCGGGAGCCTAGACGTAAGAGCTGGGGCCATATTTATTTGAAAAGTTTTGTTGTGGTGCGTCGCTGTGACTCAGAGAAGCCTACGTAAACACGCAAGGGGAGGGGAGTGAGACAAAGGGAATGTCCTGTGTTTTGCCTGTCTGGCGCAGAGAAGAGCAAATGGCCGTAACCAAGGCACATCAAATGAAACCAGAGTGGCGGTTTTGTCTCAAATATATACTTCTTTCTAAAATATACCGGTCTTAACTATAATACTGGTATACCACCCAGCCCTAGCAGCCCAGCAGTCTCAGTAGGTAAAGCTTAGACTTTCTGGTCTTAGGCCACTTCTTCCAGTTCCACAGGAGGCACACTGAGGCATTCCCAGGCTACCTGCCACACATAATCCCACCAGTTTGTCCTAAGTCTATCCCGGGGCCTCTTTCCAGCAGGGCATACCCGGAACATCTCACCAGGAAGGGGTCCGGGAGGCATCCAGAGTAGATACCTGATCCACCTCAACTGGCTCCTCTCAATGCAAAGGAGCAGTGGCTCACATCTGAACTCTGACTGGATGACCAAAATCCTCACTCAGGGTAAGTATAGACACTTTGTGGGGGAAACAAATTTTGGGCGTTTGTACTTGCAATCTTGCTCTTTTGGACACTACTCAAAGCTTTTGACCATGGGTAGAAGTAGGAACTCGGATCGACCAATAAAGCGTGAGCTTTGCCTTCCGACTCAGCGCTCTCTTCACCACAAAGGGGGCCACTACAGCAACCTTATTACTGCAAATCCTGCCCCAATTCGCCTCTCGATGTCTCTCGCACTCCCTCACTCATGAGCAAGATCCCGAAATACTTGAACCCCTCCAAAAGGAGAAATAACTCACTCCCAACCCGATGGATGCAATCCACCCTTTTCCAGCTGAGAACCATGGCCTTAGATTTGGAGGTGTTAGGTTTCATCCCAGAAGCTTCACTCTCAGGTGCAAACTACCCAAAAGAAACGACCATCAGAATAACATCATAAGAATAACACCTTTGGGTTAAAGTACCACTGATAGTCACACACACACACCAGGTGTGGTGAAATTAACCTCAGCATTTGACCCATCCCCTTGTTACACCCCCTGGGAGGTGAGGGGAGCAGTGAGCAGCAGCGGTGGCCGCGCCCGGGAATCATTTTTCTGATTTAACCCCCAATTCCAACCCTTGATGCTGAGTGCCACACAGGGAGGTAATTGGTCCCATTTTTATAGTCTTTGGTATGACTCGGCCGGGATTTGAACTCACGACCTTCCAGCCTCAGGGCGGACACTCTAACCACAAGGCCACTGAGCAGGTTAATGTGTCAGCATGTCTACTTTTTTTTGGTTTAAGCTGGCACTTTTTAGTCGTAAGCACAACGTAAATATCATGATTTCCTATGTAATTTCAGCTATAAAGTACACACTGCAGGCTAATGCTTCATATATATATATACACATACTTAGCAATAAAAGGTCAACACCTATATATAATCACACCACTGTCATTAATTGTGGGCCATTAGTCAAGTTCATACCAACATTTTGAAATAAGGGAATTTTCCCAGGGTAAAAAGATTTCCCTGCCTCCGCATCGCCAGTTTTACGCCTGTTTGCAGATTCTTGATGAGGCTAAGTATGTGGATCGGAAGCTTTGTTGCTGTACTGGAGAGGTTTTTTTTTCCACGGAAGTAAAAATAAAACTGCAAACATAGGGAAACTGAAAGGAGGCTGGGAAAGCAGGAGCAAAATACGGGATTTCTTAAGAAAAACGGGAAGGTTGAGCGATGTGGCCAATTTTTTTTGGCCGCTTGTTCTGCTTGGAATTTAAATAGTGCACTGTGAACCAACATTGTGACCTTGTTCACACTGCAGGTCCATCCATCCATCCATCCATCCATCCATCCATCCATCCATTTTCTACCGTTTGTCCCTCTCGGGGTTGTGTGGGTGCTGGTGCCTATCCCAGCTGCAAGGCGGGGTGCACCCTGGACAAGTCGCCACCTCATCGCCAGGTCAATTAGGATTTCTTTGCCCATATGTGACCTGTATCAGATTTTTTCATGTCAATCTGAACAGTACAATTACATTTTTTTCAAATACGACCCAGGCCTCTTTCGAAATCGGGTATGTATCTGATGCGACTGCACTTTGAACAACCAATACGTCATCAAAAAGCGACAACAATCTTTATCAATAGTCATGTTTAAAGCAGCTAGTATTTTGCCATGTGTACACTTTGTGCTTTTTCCTTTTGTTAGCTAGTAAACTCTGTTTCACCTTGAAGGCGCTGGAATGTTGGGAGTATGATGTACTCCCTTTTTTACCTTATCTGTTTAGAATAATAAGGCTGTATTCCTTTCTGGGCGGGTGGGGGCTGTTTTCGTACTTAATAAGCTGTCTCTTTCCGTTTGATTTTTAGACCGCTTGTAGATGCTGCTATTAACGCACTATAGGACTGGTCTCCTAAAGCTTTAGTAAAACTTGATAATATTCCTATTCTGTCTTGATGGTCCATCTTACTCAACATATATGTCATCCGAAAGAACTTGGGATTGACCAGTGACTTTTATTCCCTGAGAGGAAGACTGGTTTTACGGAACAGCGTCATAATTCTTCACCAAAATAGCTGGTTGCAAAAAACATAGTTGACAAATAAGCAGAAAAACAGGGCAAACATATTATGTTTCAGGAACTCACCTCAATGTCAAACCACTCCTGTCTCCGGACAGTGGCTCACGCGCTCTTCAGAGCTTCAAAGAAAATGTCCCACAAACTGCGAGAGTCAAAATGCTTGCACTCTTCCTTTTTAATCCATCCATCCATCCATTTTCTACCGCTTGTCCCTTTTGGGGTCGCGGGGGGTGCTGGAGCCTATCTCAGATGCATTCGGGCTTGTACAGTATTTCGGTTCAGAGAAGGTTGACTTTGAAAAATATCCTTGAAAATTGCCACAAATATGCCAGGACTGAGACCTACTAGAATTGGAGCCATGTTTACTTCCGTAAACACTGCAGCCCGTGTCAGTGTGTGTTTACATTAGAGATTGCATGTTTTTGTAATGTGAACGAAGACATAAAATCGGATTTGACAAAAAAAATCATATTGGACATCCTAACCTGCAGTGTGAACGTAACCCGAGCCACTTGTCACACTGGATGAATCCCCAGCTTGTATATAAAGTCGTCTGGAACAGTTCCCCAATATTCAGTGTGACCTATGTCTGCATTGCCATACTATAAACGGTGGACCACAGCTCGCTGACTTAGACGGGCTGTCAACATAAACAGGACATAGCTGCAATTACCTGTCATTTGACATGGAAGGCCTGTATGCGTCATCAGTGGCGTGCATGTCCACATGCCTCCGTGGAAGCGTCACTCCAAAGTGGGGGAAGATTTGGCGAGTGGGCATGATGGCTCACACTTTGTTCAAGTTGCGAAGAAGCATACGTTGGCAATTTGTTTTTTTTTAAATTTGAAGATTTAGGTGGGCGGAGGAATAGTCTTCTGTAGCAAACAAGCCCACATATACCAACTTTAAAGTCATTAGTAACACAAGGGCTGTGCATTGGACAGCTTTGAAAAATCCAGTAAACAAAGACATGAAGGTTTAAAGTCCATCATTGACCAGTTAATCCTGTCAACTATCCAGGTTACATAGAACAAAAGGAAGACACTAAATATACTTTGTGGATGATTGTGTGTGTTGAGGCATCATGCCAGAGTGTGTCCTGGAGACACCTACATGAGCAGGAAGTTCCACACAGGCAGTTCTGAATATTTGGCAGGCTATTGTTTGTCTGTTGCCAAAAAACTGTGCGACGTCCATACAAAGATGCAGCGGGCGGAAGTAGTGACCTAGGAACATGATACTAACTCTCTAGACAAGGAACTTTCTGGATGAGTTCATCACATTTAATTATATATAATGATATATATGTATGTATATCATTATGACTGATTATTTGTATAGTATTATTTAGTCCTTATTTTTCCTTTTTTTGTGTGTGTTTTACATTTGTAGCTGTGTGTACAAATGGCGCTGCTGAAGTGGCTGCTGGTTGTATTAGTTCTGTGCTCTTTAACGTCTTTGTTGTCCTTTGTATTCTTTAATGTTTCCCTTGTTTTATTGAGTTGTTGCATTCAAGTCCACCTTTTAAAACATTCTTCTTAGTTGGGACAACAAACACTCCTGTTTTACTTCTCGTACAAGTTCCCAGTTTTTACGAAATTCCAGAAATTCCAAAATAGCCATTCTCATTTCAAAACTGTTACTACGTCAACATATTTTGTCAACATATTGTGCTAGGATCAATATTTTTCAAACAAATCTAGTTTTTACCGAAATTCCCAAATTTCCTGGAAATTCCCGTTCAAATGAATGGGTGTTTTCAACCAGTGGTGTGTTGCAGGGCCAGCAAGGCCTTCTCTGCTGGCCTAACATAAATCATGATCATAAATTAATAAAAGTTATTTTTATTTTTTAATTGACTTTCCATACATTTATAAAAGAATTCAGAATTTTCTCTTCATGTCATATTAGGCTCCAGTTTTGATGTTTTTAAGTTGGAGCTTTTATCCAATCAGAATTCAGGTAGCTTGTTGCCAGCGCTGTGTGAATTCTGCCGGAGGCCTTCTGAACCAAACATGCAGTTTAATGAACGGAGGACATTCAGTTAACAGACAGTTGGTATAACCGATCAGATCACAAGTTGTTGACAGTAGCCCATCTAGGTAGCCTTACGTTGAACGTGACTGTGATTGGATACTCACTTGTCACTCCCAAGTAGCCAATCACAAGTTGTGATTTACGAAAGCAGAAAGTGGCACCGGAGCCATACCCGGCCAGCAGAGAAATCAGCGGTAGTCACTTTTTTAACCAACAAAGAAACCGAGCAAAACGTTGATTAGGTGGCAGATAAATATTTGCAGAGGCATTTTCAAGAAGGATATTTAACACGCGAAGTCCCAGAGAAGGGTCAATTGACACTTTTACCTAGAAAACACACAAGAGGGTCATTTGACCCCTAGTCCCCCCTGTGGACACTCCTTTTGTTATGAAAATGTGGCTGTTAGTGGCACACGGCAGGGGGCCACTTGAGCCTGTGTGGGGGAGGGGACCTTACAGCTCAAGCTTTAGTTCTGAGGTAGGTTGTGTGTGTTTTTGCAAGGATCAACAGAATGAAGGGATCAACACTCTGACATTTATTGTTAAAAAAAATACAAAACAAAACATATTTACAAAGAATGAAAAAGCAACTGTTTTCCCAGTTTTGGTGTGGAGGGTTGTTGCAGAAGCAATTGTTATTTTTGTGTGCCAAAAATAGTTTTAAAAAAAAAATTTACAAAGAAAAAAGCATATTTACAAAGAATGAAAAACCATGTCCATGTAAACGTGACTGACATACATTTGAGCAGTCACTCACAATCCTGGCACTGCCATTGCTCCTTTCGGCATTTCCCACATGTATAATTTTTCTGTCTACCTAGACAAACTGCCCCTAACAGCCTCATTACCATAACAAAATGAGTGATTAGTGTATTCGGGAAAAGCGTCGGGCCAAATGACCCCTCTCTGGGTCTTCTAGGTAGACAGAAAAATGCTGGGACTTCTAGTGTTAAAAAGAAACTAGGTCTTGTGAAACGAGGTCGGCCGACCCTGGAAACTAGTAAAGCTGTCCCGGCGGTGAAATGGCCACTTCCACTTGAGGAGATATAATCCCCCCATCTGGTCCTTGGCCTGCCGCGGTGTCTCCTCCCAGTGGGATGTGCAACGAGGACCTCCCTAGGGAGACACTCATGAGGCATCCGCACGAGATGCCCGAACCACCTAAGCTGGCTCCTACTCCGAGTCTCTCTCGGGTGACTGAACTTCTCACCCTATCTCTAAGGGAGATGCCAGCCACCCTTCTGAGGAAACTCATTTTGGCCGCTTGTATCCGTGATCTTATTCTTTCGGTCATTATCCATATTTCATGACCATAGGTGCGAGTAGGAATGTAGATAGCTCGGCAGACCGAGAGTTTGCCTTCTGGCTCAGCTCTCATTTCGTCACAACAGTGCGGCAGAGAGACTGCAATACTGTCCCAGCTGCTCCGATTCTCCGGCTTGTTTCCTTCTCCATCTTTGCCTCACTCGTGAACAAGACCCAGAGATACTTGAACTCCTCCACCTGGGACAGTGGTCTTGTGGTTAGAGTGTCCGCCCTGAGATCGGTAGGTCGTGAGTTCAAACCCCGACCAAGTCATACCAAAGACTATAAAAATGGGACCCATTACCTCCCTGCTTGGCACTCAGCATCAAGGGTTGGAATTGGGGGTTAAATCACCCAAAAATATTCCCGGGCGCGGCCACCGCTGCTGCCCACTGCTCCCCTCACCTCCCAGGGTGTGGAATAAGGGGATGGGTCAAATGCAGAGGACAAATTTAACCACACCTAGTGTGTGTGTGACAATCTTTGGTACTTTAATTTTAACGTAACAGAGTCTCGTTCTCTACCTGGACTGTACAACCCATCGGTTTCCAATGGCTTGTACGGCATCAAATGGCCATTGCAAATTGTGAATTCAAATATTGTTTTTCACATTCAATATGTTTTTTACAATTATTTTTGTTTTGACAGTACCACGTCCGATGCAGGTTTATGGATTTTTAAATGTGCCAAAAATAGCCAGTTTTGTACACTAGTGACAAATTGAGGTGGTTCAATGCCCACCAGTGCGCAAGTGTGTTTCTGCATAGTATTTCTCAAGCCGTGGTCATGTGGGGACATAAATGATTGTATTTTGAGAGGTATGTATTGAAGTCGGACTAAGTACGACATCACTGAAGGCCAAGGTAGGAAATGCATGGCCCGCCACTGTATTCAACCATCTACTTACATTTATCTTCTGATACATCAAACACAAAACATGTTTTTCCTTTCCCAAAATTCTTGGATTTCCCGAAATTTTCTCCCCATTAACAATAAATGGGCATTAAACAATCTACTGCATATCCCACATTTCTCATCCGATTTGAACCGTTCCACCATTCCACACACACTCCGCTCACCCTGGACATTCAACTCAGCATGTCTCCCAATTCCAAAAATTCCCTGATTACCCGGAATCACCAGGAATTTCCCTCCATTCAAAATGAATGGGCAATATACAAAATTCTCCTTATCACACATTTCTCAACCAATCCGGTTTGGAAGCTTGTGCGACTACCAGATTTGAAAATTCTAGTAATGCATGTTGTCTGTCACAAAGTCTGCCGTGAGTTGAAGTCAGTGTTGTTTTTTAATTGTTTTTTTATCGACTTTACTTAGCTCAAACAGTTGTATGTAATAAAAGGGAATAATTTGATTATCCTATTAATATTGTAACATTTATTATATTGTTGTATCAACAAGATAATGTTGAATTGTATATTTGCCTATGACATTTGTCTTGTGTTTAATTGTGTATATAATCACGACGAACAGTTAAATTCACAAATCATTCAATGATCTTGATCAATTTAAGCTTCCAAAAGTGATATCCATATTGGGCCTGTAATTACTTGGTATGAGGTCACAACTAAAGAACACTGCCATTTTCTCATAAAAACAAAAACAACATTGGAACATGTGGAATGAAATCATGGAATAGATTAAGTAAATAGATCCAACAAAATACTCATGTGATCCAATTTAAGAAGCTGTTCAAACAAAAAAGTGTTTACAAAGTATGAAGAAGAAGAATTATGATAAACGTCATGAATTTATTGAAAATTGTCATCCATCTCATCAAGCGAATCATAACTGATTTAACTACTTATGAGAAGAACTGCTGTATTTTTGAACATGTTGTGATGTAAATTGAGTACAAATTGAGAACAGGACGTTTGTGTTAGTAATTGTTGGATAAGCCTTGCTACATGTCCTACTCCTTTTTGGACATGTTAAGAAAATATGGAAAATATGTGATACATCATATTGATACTGTATACATGTTCGAGATAAATTTCAACCAACATTTTAATATTTTGACAAGACACACTGTTAATTGTAAGATGGTTAGCAAATATGTATATGTGTATATATATATATATATATATATATATATATATATATATATATATATATATATATATATATATATATATATGTATATATATATATATATATATATATATATATATATATATATATATATATATATATATATATATATATATATATATATATATATATATAAAAAATATATATATATATATATATATATATATATATATATATATATATATATATATATATATATATATATATATATATATATATATATATATATATATATATATATATATATATACATATATATATTAGGGGTGTGGGAAAAAATATATTCAAATCGCGATTCTCACGTTGTGCGATTCAGTATCGATTCTCATTTTTCAAAAATCGATTTTTTTTTTCTTTTTTTAATTTTCTTTTTTTTAAAATTAATTATTTGTTTTAATTTAATCAATCCAACAAAACAATACACATCAATACTATAACAATGCAATCCAATTCCAAAACCAAACCCGACCCAGCAACACTCAGAACTGCAATAAACACAGCAATTAAGAGGAGACACAAACACGACACAGAACAATCCAAAAGTAGTGAAACAAAAATGAATATTATCAACAACAGTTGATTAGTAACAATTTCAACACAGCAGTGATTAAAATCCCTCATTGACATTATCATTAGACATTTATAAAAAATAAAAAATAAAAAATAAAAATAAAAGAACAATGGCTTACAGTTGCATCGCATCTCATAAGCTTGACAACACACTGTGTCCAATATTTTCACAAAGATAATCCATCCATCCATCTTCTTCCGCTTATCCGAGGTCGGGTCGCGGGAGCAGCAGCCTAAGCAGGGAAGCCCAGACTTTCCTCTCCCCAGCCACTTCGTCCAGCTCTTCCCAGGGGATCCCGAGGCGTTCCCAGGACAGCCGGGAGACATAGTCTTCCCAACGTGTTCTGGGTCTTTCCCGTGGCCTCATACCGGTTGGACGTGCCCTAAACACCTCCCTAGGGAGGCGTTCGGGTGGCATCCTGACCAAACGCCCGAACCACCTCATCTGGCTCCTCTCCATGTGGAGGAGCAGCGGCTTTACTTTAAGGTCCCCCCGGATGACAGAGCTTCTCACCCTATTTCTAAGGGAGAGCCCCGCCACCTGGCGGAGGAAACTCATTTCGGCCGCCTGTACCCGTGATCCTGTCCTTTCGGTCATGAACCAAAGCTCATGACCATAGGTGAGGATGGGAACGTAGATCGACCGGTAAATTGAGAGCTTTGCCTTGCGGCTCAGCTCCTTCTTCACCACAACGGATCGATACAGCGTCCGCATTACTGAAGACGCCGCACCGGTCCGCCTGTCGATCTCACGATCCACTCTTTCCTCACTCCCGAACAAGACTCCGAGGTATTTGAACTCCTCCACTTGGGGCAGGGTCTCCTCCCCAACCCAAAGATGGCACTCCACCCTTTTCCGGGCGAGAACCATGGACTCGGACTTGGAGGTGCTGATTCTCATCCCAGTCGCTTCACACTCAGCTGCGAACCGATCCAGTGAGAGCTGAAGATCCTGGCCAGATGAAGCCATCAGGACCACCTCATCTACAAAAAGCTAAGGCTGCAGCTAACGATTACTTTTCTATCGATTGATCTATAGATTATTTTTCAGATTAATCGATTAATCTATATACTATTTTTTTTCCGATTAATCTATAGATTATTTTTCCTTTTACCGATTATTTTTTTATTTAAAATGAAGATGAAAAAATAAATGTAGGCCAGTTTTTTCAAAACGTATGGCTTTTATTTACAAAAAAAAAAGTATGGCCACTCAACATTGACAACAACATGACAAAATATTCTGTAACAATGTAAACATTTAAAACTTTTAACATTTAACCAAATTAAAAGTAGCTTATTTGCTTTTTAATGTGCAAATATAAAAGTAAACATCCAGTGCAAATCTTAATATTCTGCAATAGTATAAGCATTTCAAAATAAAAGTATTGCTTATTTTGCTTTAAAATGTGCAAAAATAAAGATAAACATCCAGCACAAAAAAGTGCCAATCTAAATATTCTGGAGCACTGTAAACATTAAGTATTGCTTTTAAAATGTGCAAAATAAACATCCAGTCCAACACAGTACACAATAACCAATTCTACTCATTCCAGTGAGTGACTAACAGTTGTAATGAAGAAAGGTTAGCATGTCTACATGCTCTGGGGTGAGGCTGGTTCTTTTCTTGTTTACAATATTCCCAGCAGCTGAAAATAGGCGCTGTCACGCCAAATTTCTTCCCCCCTACAAACCCCCCCCCCCCCCATTTACTTCCGGTCACGTCAACCCATAGCTTGTGTTTGTAAATTGTTTTTTTTAATTTTTATTAAATTTTTTATAATATAGCGAAAACGTCTGTATTAATCGGACTGAATGCACATTTGACTCGTGGACATATGCGGAAATGAATAACAGTAAGTAAATAGGGGCGGGGGAGGGGGGAGGTTTTTGTAGAGGGGAAGAAATTTGGCGTGACAGCGCTCAGAAGGGGTCGATGTGGCTGGAACTGAGAGGTAAGACTGATGATGATGATGATGATAGTATGATTAAAGTGAAAGTTAATTGTTCGTTTGTACATAGTATATGTAACTTTTATTGTTGTAAAAGGTATTTGCACAACTAATTAACGTTAGCGTTAAAGAGGAGCGCGTCTTTGTAAACACTGAACAGGCACGCCAAACGCGCCTCTCAGAGCGAAGCGGTGCTTTAGTTTATGAATTTACAACGCAGATATAAATGACACATTCATGTTTTCGTGTTATGATGACAACGTATACTCACGCGGACGATTGACTAGTTGATGGTGATAGCAAGAACGCTTTCGGGTGTTTTCTTTTCAAATGTTCGTTCATAGCCGTTGTGCTGCTATGATAGGCCATTTCCGCTCGACACAGTGTGCATACAACAACATTATTAGGCCGTTTATTGAAATACTTCCACACTTTTGACGACTTTTGGCGTGCTTTTTTCCCCTCGCTCGCACCGCTCGCATCGTCTGCTTTGCGCTCCGCCATGACGGTAGTGTGACGTAAATATGCGACGCGTCGACGCACAAAAACGGTGTTGACGTATTTACGTAACCGATGACGTCGACTACGTCGACGCGTCGTTTCAGCCTTACAAATAGCAGAGACCTAATCCTGCAGCTACCAAACCGGATCCCCTCAACGCCTTGACTACGCTTAGAATTTCTGTCCATAAAAGTTATGAGCAGAATCGGTGACAAAGGGCAGCCTTGGCGGAGTCCAACCCTCACTGGAAACATGTCCGACCTACTGCCGGCAATGCGGACCAAGCTCTGACACTGATCGTACAGGGAGCGGACCCCCACAATCAGACAGTCCGATACCCCGTACTCTCTGAGCACTCTCCACAGGACTTCCCGAGGGACACGGTCGAATGCACAAAGATAAAATAAGTCATATTTTTGGTTCATTTAATAGTTAAAACAAATTTACATTATTGCAGTCAGTTGATAAAACATTGTCCTTTACAATTATAAAAGTTTTTACAAAAATATACTACTCTGCTTGCATGTCAGCAGACTGGGGTAGATCCTGCTGAAATCCTATGTATTGAATGAATAGAGAATCGTTTTGAATCGGAAAAATATAGTTTTTGAATCGTGTTGAATCGAAAAAAAATCGATTTATAATCGAATCGTGACCCCAAGAATCGATATTGAATCGAATCGTGGGATACCCAAAGATTCGCAGCCCTAATATAAATACATCTATATATACATATATATATATATATATATATATATATATATATATATATATATATATATATATATATATATATATATATATATATATATATATATATATATATATATATATATGTATATATATATATACACATACATACATACATACATACATACATACATACATACATACATACATATACATATATATATATATATATATATATATATATATATATATATATATATATATATATATATATATATATGAAATGTGGATTCATATGCAAAAGTGCAATATATTTATCTGTACAGTAATCTATTTATTTATATCTGCACCTTATTGCTTTTTTATCCTGCACTACCATGAGCTAATGCAACAAAATTTCGTTCTCATCTGTACTGTAAAGTTCAAATTTGAATGACAATAAAAAGGAAGTCTAAGTCTAAGTCTAAATATTTTATATTGCTACTATGGTACATTTTTAGTCTACTTTATACCTGCATTATCCTTTCCATCCTTACCCTATCCATCCTTTGTAACTGAGCTACTGTGTGGAACAATTTCCCATGTGGATCAATAAAGTTGGTCTAAGTCTAAGTCTAAATGTACATACCAAAATGTGTATTAATTTTAGCATACTTCTTTTTTAAAGAATAAAAAAAAAAACAGGCCACTGACCAATACAAAGCCAGAGAAAACATTTGTTGTTCTTTTTCAGTGATGTTTACATAAGCTGTGCCCCTAATTGGATGTACAACTGACCATAATCTCATGGATGGACCTTGTGTGTCAACTCCATAGTGACACAATCCCACACCAAAAATGATCAAAGCTTTGCTTCTTCATGTCCAGCGCTTTGAACGTTTTAGAGCTTTAAAGCGTTCTGGACGTTTACGCTGAGACAGCAAAAAAGACGAGAGATCTGCTTCTATCAACTAATGCCAGTCACATGTCTTATTATCTCATACTCGACAATTAAAGCAACAATATGTGGTAATTAGGAGCATCTTAAGAATGATTACGGGAATAGCGTCTCCCCCTTTGCCATGACGACGCTAAATCCCCAACTGTAGTGGTCTATGTAGTAGAGTGGATGGTGTGTTAGTGCAGTCTTTAGAGTTATGTTCAGTGCTTGTAATAACTTTACTGGGTTTATTTGAAGAAAATATTTTTTTTTAAAATAGTTCTTAGTCTACTAGCCACCACCAGCTTTGCTGTTTTCAATGAACTTCGATGGGACAGTGACAAACACGTCATCATTAGGAAATAATAGGATGGATACAGTTAAAGGGGAATTGTGCTTTTTTTTTTTTTTTTAATTTTGCCTATTTTTGAAATGCATTCTAAATATTGAATAAACATAAATAAAGCCAATGAGAGCTCCAATATTTTGCCCTAAAAATCCAAAAATAACCATTAAGAAAAAGCGGCAACAATACTCCATTTACATTTCGTGACTTGAATATTAACCAATTATTAGTGATATTGTTATTATAAGCGCTAACGCAGATAAACAGGGGTGCCCGAGAGTGGGGGAGGATGAGCACCCCAAACTGACGGATCTTTTGGTACCAGACATACGCGACGGATTACCGACAACAACAGCAACCTGTTTTTGTGGCAAGGTCTGTAAGAACCTGAGAGGCCTGAGGATCCACCAGACCAGGATGGGCTGCATAAGGAGAAAGCAAGCTGAGCAACGCACAGAGCCAGTGCCTAGTACTGACCCTGGTGAGACGGAGGAGGAACAGGAACTGGAGTCACCCCACAGTGTCCAGAACCTCCAAGCTCAACATGCTGCACCCGGAAAACCATCTGAACAGCGCCGGGTCTTATGGCCTGCTGCAAACAAGGAATCTGAATGGCGACAGTTTGACGAGGATGTTGATGCTACCCTTGATGCAGCATGCAGAGGGGAAGTTGATTGGCGACTGCAGCTGATGAGCACACTGATCATCAGCATGGGTGCTGAGAGATTTGGCATCAAACAACCAAAAGCTCAGAACATCGCCAGGCCAAACTGGCGGGAGACCAAGATCGCCCAGCTCAGGAAAGAGCTGACTCTTTTCAGTACAAGAGTGCAAGTGAGGAGGAAAGACCAGCCCTGTCAGAGCTCAGGGACATTCTGAAGCAGAAGCTCATCTCTCTCCAACGGGCTGAGGGGCATAGGAGGAGGGGCAGAGAGAGGGCGCGCAAACGCACTGCCTTCATAGCAAATCTTTTTCGATTTACGAAACAGCTGCTGGGGCAGAAGTGGAGCGGGACCCTTTTCTGCTCTGAAGAGGAGATCAATCAGTACCTCAGTAACACATACAGCGACAGTAGGAGAGAAGAAGATCTGCCCCCTGCAGAGGGCTACCCACACCATCAGAACCCTCCTTCCAGTTTAACATCAAAGAGCCCACCTTGGCAGAAGTCAGGGACACCGTACGAGCCGCAAGGACCAGCGCAGCCCCAGGCCCGAGTGGAGTGCCATACAAAGTCTACAAGCATTGCCCGAGACTCCTGGAGAGGCTGTGGAGACTCATCAGGGTAGTATGGCGAAGGGGGAAAGCAGCCAAGCAGTGGCGCCATGCAGAGGGTGTCTGGATACCAAAGGAGGAGAATGCAAGTGACATCATGCAGTTCCGCACCATATCCATGCTCAGCGTGGAGGCAAGATCTTTTTCAAGATTCTTGCCAACAGGTTGACAGAGTACCTCGTGAGGAATTCCTACATAGACACCACAGTGCAGAAGGGAGGAGTCCCAGGCATGCCAGGCTGCTTGGAACACACAGCTGATCTGGGAGGCAAGGGAAAATCAAGGAGACCTAGCTGTCCTTTGGCTTCACCTTGCCAATGCCTATGGATCCATTCCACACAAGCTCGTGACAACAGCCTTGACGACACATCATGTTCCAGAGAAGATCACTGAAGTCATACGAGACTACTACAGTAGTTTCAGTCTGAGATTCACCTCTAGAGCAATAACATTTGCATGGCACCGCCTAGTGAAGGGCATCATCACAGGGTGCACCATATCAGTGGCACTGTTCGCCCTAGCGATGAACATGCTGGTCAAGGCAGCAGAAGTGGAATGCAGGGGTCCCAAGTCCAGTTCCGGCATTCGCCAACCTCTGATCCGAGCCTTCATGGATGATCTGACTGTCACAACAACATCAGTGACAGGGTGCCGGTGGCTCCTCCGCGTACTGAAAGGATAATCACATGGGCGAGAATGATGTTCAAGCCAGCCAAGTCCAGGTCCCTGGTTTTGAGGAAGGGGAGAGTGGAGGACAAACACCGCTTCAGCCTGGATGGAGTGCACATACCATCAATGTCGTAGAAGCCTGTGAAGAGTCTGCGGAAGATCTTTGACAGCACCCTGAAGGACAAGGCAACAGTGCAGTCAGCCCATGTGGAGCTGAAGACCTGACTATCAGCAGTGGACAAGTCGGGCCTCCCCGGGAAGTTCAAGGCTTGGATATACCAGCATGGCATCCTGCTGAGAATCCTTTGGCCGCTGCTGATCTACGAAGTCCCAGTAACCATTGTGGAGGGCTTCGAACGCAACATCAGCCAGCACCTGCGCAGGTGGCTGGGCTTGCCGAATAGCCTAAGCAGCATCGCCCTGTATGGGCACATCAACAAGCTGCACCGGATTGACCAAGGAGTTTAAAGTCACCAGCGCCAGGGAGGTGTTTCTTTACAGAGACTCATCTGACACCAGGGTCTCTCCTCTGCTGGCATCAAGGTCAGAACTGGGAGGAAGTGGAAGGCACAGGAGGCAGTTGACCAGGCAGAAGCAAGGCTGAGACATGGCGTCTTAGCAGGTGCTGTGGCAGTCGGACGAGCTGGGATGGGTAGCCACACAAGACCACGCTACAACAAAGCCCAGGGTCGAGAGAGACGGCTGATGGTGCAGGGAGAGATCCGTGCAGAGGTTGAGGACGAACGCCAGAGCAAGACAGTGGCCATGCGCCAGCAAGGAGCCTGGACAAATTGGGACCATGCATCCACCCGGAAGATCACCTGGACAGAACTTTGGAAGTCAGAACCAGCAAGACTCAAGTTCCTGATCCAGTCAGTGTATGATGTCCTCCCAAGTCCATCTAATCTTCATTGCTGGGGGATAGCAGAAACACCTGAATGTCAACTGTTAAAGGCACGGGGTTCCCTGAAGCACATCCTGAGCTGCTGCCCTAAAGCTCTGGGAAAGGGGAGCTACACATGGTGCCACGACCAGGTGCTGAAGGCAATAGCAGACACCATTGGCACTGGAATCCAGCAGAGCAAACACCAACTCCCAGTCAGGAACCACAGGCAGGACGTAAGGCCCTAACCGGACTGCTAGCCACAGCCCGTGACTGGCAGCTTCAGGTGGATCTCGGCAGACAGCTGAAGTTTCCAGAGCGCATAGCAAGGACATCATTGAGGCTAGGCCTCGTCTTAACTTCTGACTCAACTAAGCATGTTGTGCTGCTGGAACTTACAGTCCCCTGGTAAGACCGGATGGAGGAGGCCCATGAGCGAAAGAAGGCCAAATACCTTGAGCTGGTCGAGGCATGCAGAGAGAGCGGATGGAGGGCCCGCTGTGAGCCAATAGAAGTGGGCTGCAGGGGCTTTCTAGGGCAATCTGTGCATCGAGCATTCAGACTTTTTGGAATCAGCGGTTTGCCGGAGAGAAGAGCCACCAGAAACATCAGCGAGGCTGCTGAGAAAACCTCAAGGTGGTTGTGGATCAAGAGGGGAGACGGATGGAGAAGTACGCTGCTTGGACACAAGCCGCAGCCTGATCAGCCCCGGTTGGGTCGCCCAGGCGAGGGTGTATAGAGATCAAAGACCCGAAACACCCAATGAACCTCGGTTCTTTACTGAAGATGTGTCCAAGCTGCACCCCAAGGTGTTTCTCAATCTAGCGGCGCTATGATCACTACCGTGTGTACCTATTAGTGTTGTCACGATACCAATATTTTGGTACAACATTTTTTCGATTTTTTTCGGTACTTTTCTAAATAAAGGGGACCACAAAAAATGTCATTATTGGCTTTATTTGAACAAAAACATCTTAGGGTACATTAAACATATTTTTCTTATTGCAAGTTTGTCCTTAAATAAAATAGTGAACATACAAGACAACTTGTCTTTTATTAGTAAGTAAGCAAACAAAGGCTCCTAATTTAGCTGCTGACGTATACTGCAAACCAAAATTCTATTGTTTTGTCAACATTATTAAGGACAAGTGGTAGAAAATGAATTATTATTCTTCTTGTTCATTTACTGTTAATATCTGCTTACTTTCTCTTTTAACATGTTCTATCTACACTTCTGTTAAAATGTAATAATCACTTATTCTTTTGTTGTTTGATACTCTACATTAGTTTTGGATGATACCACAAATTTGGGTATCAATCCGATACCAAGTCGTTACAGGATCATACATTGGTCATATTCAAAGTCCTCATGTGTCATGGGACATATTTCCTGAGTTTATGGGTGGGGGGGTATGTACTTTTCGGAGGCGGTATAGTACCGTATATGATTCATTAGTATCGCGGTACTATACTAATACCTAAACCCTAGTCCCTATGTTTACATCCTCACCTCCTCCATCACTGTGTGGTTCCCCGGCGCCACAGTTCGGGACAAGCATCGACTGCACCGCATGGTACAGGTTATTGGCTGCGAACTCCCATCCCTCCAGGACCTGTTCTCCTCCAGGACCAGGAGGCATGTGGATTGGATCACAGCTGACTCTTCTCACCCTGGACACAAACTATTCTCCCCTCTCCCCTCAGGCAGGAGACTACAGTCCATCCAGACCCACACCTCCCGCCACCTGAACAGTTGTCCCCCTCGGCCATCAGGCACATGAACAATAACAAGATCTGACAGCTCAGTTACAGCTCAAGTTATTCTATTCTGTGTTATTGTCACGGTTGGTAAAACTGGTGGACCCAAATGCAGAAAAGACAAGCCGAATTAAAGTTCAAGGGTTATAATTAATAAAACCAGAGGGAAAGGAGGGAGCTCGTAGTCCTTGGCAGTTCAGGAGAGCACACTGAGGCTAGCAGGCTGTGGCAAGCAGGCTGAGGCTAGCAGGCTGAGGCTAGCAGGCTGTGGCTAGCAGGCTGTGGCTAGCAGGCTGAGGCTAGCAGGCTGTGGCTAGCAGGCTGTGGCTAGCAGGCTGTGGCTAGCAGGCTGTGGCTAGCAGGCTGAGGCTAGCAGGCTGAGCAGGCACACACGGCAGGTAGGGAACTGAAGGCAGAGGGAAAAAACAGGGGTAGAATGAGGAGCCAAAAAACACAAAAATGGCAGATTCGCAAGATATTTAAAAGTGCTAGAATACAAGAACAAACGGGCGAGAAGCGTTACCACATGTAGAAAGGTGAAACGATCTGGCGATCGCGCCGAGAGAAGTCCAAACATTTGAAGGCTGCAGGTGATGAGTTGATGGCAGGCAGGTGAGTGATTAGCGTGCTGGGATCAGCTGTGCCAGGCTGAGAGCTGGAGCCAAGCCAACGCCCAAAACACGCCCACTCTCCCAAAGACACACACAGAGACAAACAGACAGAGACTGTGACAGTGCCCCCCCTCAAGGAACGCCTCCAGGCGATCCACCAGGCTTGCCCGGGTGACTGCGGTGAAAGGCCAAGATGAGGGAAGGGTCCAGGATGAAACTGCGTGGCACCCAGCAACGCTCCTCAGGTCCATACCCCTCCCAGTCCACCAGGTACTGCAGACCTCTACCCCGACGGCGCACATCCAGCAGCCCAGCAGCCGCCGGACCGTGTAGGCTGGGTGGTCGTCGATGACACGGGGGGGTGGGGGGGCGTATCAGGGGGAGACATTGGGCTGGTCGAAACAGGCTTCAGTTGGGAGACATGGAAGGTGGGATGGACCCTCCAGCGTGCAGGTACTTTGAGCTTAACTACTGTTGGATTGATGATGGAAATGATTTCATAAGGGCCAACATACCGGGGTGAAAGTTTCTTTGAGTCCACCTTCAAGGGAAGGTCTCTAGAGGAAAGCCACACCTGCTGACCTGGCTGGTATACAGGTGCCGGACTTTGGTGTTGGTCAGCATACCGACGATTTCGGTCCACAGAGCTGAGGAGGGCAGCACGAGCATCTTTCCACACCTTGCGGTAACGCCGCATCTGAGCCTGGACTGAAGGTACGGAGATGTCATCCTCCTCAGCAGGAAACAATGGAGGTAGGTAACCTAAAGATACCTCAAATGGTGACACTCCCGTGGCCGCACAGGGTAATGAGTTGTGGGCATACTCAACCCATACCAGGTGGGTGCTCCAGGAGGAGGGGTTCTTAGCAACAACACATCGGAGGGCCGCTTCTAAGTCTTGATTTGCCCGTTCCGTTTGCCCATTTGACTGAGGGTGATAACCCGAAGTCAGACTCACAGTGGCTCCAATGGCCCGACAGAAAGCCTTCCAAACCTCCGAAATAAACTGAGGCCCTCTATCCGAGACCACATCTGAAGGAATTCCATGAAGACGAAACACATGCTGGACCATGAGGTTGGCTGTTTCCAGGGACGTGGGGAGTTTGGGTAGAGCCACGAAATGCACTGATTTGGAAAATCTGTCCACTATAGTGAGGATAACAGAATTTCCCTGAGAAGGCGGGAGGCCAGTGACAAAGTCCAGTGAAATATGAGACCAGGGGCGGCTTGGGACTGGCAAGGGATGGAGTAGGCCAGCAGGTGGTCGATTGGAGGATTTTCCACGGGCACACACAGTATAGGCAGACACGAAGGCACGGGTATCAGCATTCATTGTAGGCCACCAAAAGTGTCGCTTGAGGAGAGTCATGGTGCGGCCAACTCCTGGGTGGCAGGCAAACAGGGAAGTGTGTGCCCACAGAAGAACCTGTGAACGTACAGCGTCAGGCACAAAGAGGCGGTTATCAGGACCATTACCCGGGTCTGGTTGGTCTTGCTGAGCCCTTCGAACCACCGACTCAATCTCCCAAGTCACTGCGGCCACCACACAAGACGCCGGAAGGATAGGCTCAGGACTGGTGGGACCCTCCGAAGTGAACTGACGTGACAGAGCATCCGGCTTGACGTTGCGGGATCCTGGACGGTAGGTCAGTGTGAAGCGGAATCGACCAAAAAACAAAGCCCACCGGGCCTGACGGGAATTGAGACGCTTGGCAGACTGAATGTAGGTCAGGTTTTTATGGTCTGTCCAGATGATGAATGGGTGTTCTGCTCCCTCAAGCCAGTGCCTCCATTCTTCCAGAGCGAGTTTGACAGCCAGCAGCTCCCTGTTACCTACATCATAATTGCGCTCAGCAGGTTCTAGCCGATATGAGAAGAACGCGCAAGGATGGAGCTTCTGGTCCTTGGCAGAACGCTGGGATAGTACAGCCCCCACTCCAGACTCTGAGGCATCGACTTCCAAGATGAACTGGCATGAGGAGTCAGGATGAATCAGGACAGGGGCTGTGATAAAACGTCTCTTAAGCTCCTTGAAAGCCGCGTCAGCCTCTGCTGTCCAAGTGAATGGGACAGACGGAGATGTGAGTCTTGTGAGGGGTGCGACCACTTGACTGTAGTTCCGGATGAACCGGTGATAAAAGTTTGCAAAGCCAAGAAAGCCCTGGAGACGTTTAACTGAGGTTGGTTGAGGACAGTCTACCACAGCTCGCACCTTTTCGGGGTCTGCCTTCACTTGACCACTCTCAACGATGAACCCGAGGAACCTTGTGGACTGAACATGGAACTCACATTTTTCTGCTTTAATGTAGAGCTTGTTCTCAAGAAGGCGCTGGAGCACTTGTCTGACATGAACCACATGTTCCTCCGAGTTGCGGGAGAAAATCAGGATGTCATCCAGGTACACAAAGACGGAGTGGTTAATCAGGTCTCGAAGGACATCGTTCACCAGAGCTTGAAAAACTGATGGGGCATTAGTCAAGCCAAAAGGCATAACCAAGTATTCGAAATGACCAAGGGGAGTCTTAAAGGCTGTTTTCCATTCATCACCAGCTCGGATTCGAATCAAATGGTAGGCATTGCGAAGGTCTAACTTGGAAAACACAGTCGCTCCTTGGAGGGTTCAAAGGCAGATGCCAGCAAAGGCAGTGGGTATTTGTTTTTAATGGTGATATTATTCAACCCTCGAAAATCTATACAGGGACGTAGAGTGCCATCTTTCTTTCCCACGAAGAAAAAACCTGCACCGAGTGGGGAAGATGAGGGTCGAATAATGCCTGCAGCCAATGAGTCATGGATGTACTTTTCCATCGCCTCTCTCTCAGGGCGGGACAGGTTGTATAACCGACTGGAAGGCAGGGGAGCTCCTGAAAGCAGGTCAATGGCACAGTCATAAGGGCGGTGCGGAGGGAGGGACAGTGCGTGTTGCTTGCTGAAGGCCTCTTCTAAGTCATGGTAGACAGAGGGAACCTTGGACAAATCTGGGGGCTCTGCGACAACTGGAGAGACTGTGTCCTCAGCAGGGGAGCGGGCAGACCGCAGGCAGGTGGAGAGACAGTAGGAGCTCCAGCTCACCACTTTGGCTGCAGCCCAGTCAATGTGAGGATTGTGAAGCCTTAACCAGGGCTGACCAAGGACTACAGGAGCATGAGGAGAAGAGATTATGTGGAATTGGATTTGTTCAAGATGATTACCGGAGACAAGGAGGTGCACAGGTTCGGATCGGTGAGTGACACGGGCAAGGAGTCGACCAGTCAGGGAATTGGCTTGCAAGGGTGAGGGAAGTGGCTCGATGGTAATGCCCACTTGGGAAGCAACGTCGGCGTCCAAAAAGTTCTCATCCGCCCCCGAGTCCACCAGAGCAAGGAGAGACAAGGACTGGGATTGCCAACGGAGAGTAGCAGAAAACTGCATTCGGCATAGGGACTTAGGGGAGGAGACAGCTTGGCTCACCAGAACCCCCACTGTTACTGGTGAGCCTACTCTTTTGGGTCGCATAGAACAAGTGGCAAGGAAATGGCCAGGTTGACCACAATAGAGACACACCCCTGCCCTCCTTCTGCGGAGGCGCTCTTCAGGTGTAAGGTGAGCCCGGCCCACCTGCATGGGCTCCTCAACAGGGGAACTGGAGGTTGAGGCTGTGCACATTAGCAAGTTGGGCTCGGCCGGCCTGGGTCTAAAGCTGGGGGGTTCCGATGACCTGCAAGGAACGGGGTCAGCTTGCCACTGGGCCATCTGGTCAGAGATGTTGATAGCTGCAGTAATAGCTTCGTCTAGGGACAGCTGCTCATTCCTCAGAGCAATCTCCCTTCCAATAACCCGACTAAGCCCATTCTGGAAAGCAGTGAGAAGGGCCTTGTCATTCCAGCCAGACTCCACCGCTAGGGACCGGAATTCACAGGCAAATTCTCTTACTGAGCTTTTCCCTTGACGAAGTCGCAACAACTGCTGACCTGCTTGCTGCCCTCGTATGGGGTGGTCGTAGACCCGCTTCAGTTCTGCAGATAGAGCAGCAAAGGACTGGACTGCAGGGAATCCTTGCTCACGAAGGGCATTGAAATAGCTCAAAGGGGGCCCCTGTAGCAGGTTGGCCACGTAAGCGATTTTGGCTGCCTCACGGCCAAAGCGAGAGGGCTGAGCATCAAAAGCAAGCTGGATCTGAATTAAAAATTCACGACAAGTGCTAGGATTGCCAGAGTGCTTATCAGGCGGGGGGATGTGTGGCTCTGCAGCAGGGACAACAGGGGGTGCAGGTGGTGCAGGTGGTGCAGGTGGTTCGGGTTGTGGTTGAGCTTGTTGATTGATGAGAGTGGTGAGCTGGGTGGAAACATGTGACATCTGGTCAATAAGTTTCTGCAGTAGTTGGTCATGGTTTCCCAAACGCTGTCCTTGATTGGCAAGGACCTCTCTCACACGGTCAAAATCTGCTGGGTCCATTGAAAAAGGCCAGATCGTTCTGTCTCGGTTGGTAAAACTGGTGGACCCAAATGCAGAAAAGACAAGCCGAATTAAAGTTCAAGGGTTATAATTAATAAAACCAGAGGGAAAGGAGGGAGCTCGTAGTCCTTGGCTTGGCAGTTCAGGAGAGCACACTGAGGCTAGCAGGCTGTGGCTAGCAGGCTGTGGCTAGCAGGCTGAGGCTAGCAGGCTGAGGCTAGCAGGCTGTGGCTAGCAGGCTGAGGCTAGCAGGCTGTGGCTAGCAGGCTGTGGCTAGCAGGCTGAGGCTAGCAGGCTGAGGCTAGCAGGCTGAGCAGGCACACACGGCAGGTAGGGAACTGAAGGCAGAGGGAAAAAACAGGGGTAGAATGAGGAGCCAAAAAACACAAAAATGGCAGATTCGCAAGATATCCAAAAGTGCTAGAATACAAGAACAAACGGGCGAGAAGCGTTACCACATGTAGAAAGGGGAAACGATCTGGCGATCGCGCCGAGAGAAGTCCAAACATTTGAAGGCTGCAGGTGATGAGTTGATGGCAGGCAGGTGAGTGATTAGCGTGCTGGGATCAGCTGTGCCAGGCTGAGAGCTGGAGCCAAGCCAACGCCCAAAACACGCCCACTCTCCCAAAGACACACACAGAGACAAACAGACAGAGACTGTGACAGTTATATGTGTTTTTTGTTGCACGATTTCACCAAGTAAAATTCCTAGTTTGTGAACAATGTTCTCAAACAATGGCAATAAAAAACTATTCCGATTCTGATTCTGATTCTGATACATCATCGAGTGGTCTGCTGCTTCCTCGCTTCCTTGGTCCCTGTAAGTTTATTCTAGATCATAAATCATGCCTCCCACCTGGACAGAAGAAGTCTGAGTAGGTATTCTGACAAGCTGGTACATTTTGACAGCCATTTAGGACTCAAAAAGGGAGAGAACGACATGAAATAACTCTCGGTTCCCCCCACACCCCACACTGTTTCTTCGTGAGGATTATAAATGATAAATGGGTTATACTTGTATAGCGCTTTTCTACCTTCAAGGTAGTCAAAGCGCTTTGACAGTATTTCCACATTCACCCATTCACACACACATTCACACACTGATGGAGGGAGCTGCCATGCAAGGCGCTAACCAGCACCCATCAGGAGCAAGGGTGAAGTGTCTTGCCCAGGGACACAACGGACGTGACTAGGATGGTAGAAGGTGGGGATTGAACCCCAGTAACCAGCAAACCTCCGATTGCTGGCACGGCCACTCTACCAACTTCGCCACGCCGTTATTATGAGACATTATTCACCAAAATGGGAATATATGAACATCCTAGCAGTTGGCATCCTAATGATAGCAAATATTGCACGAAAAGTGATGTTTTATTATGTTTGCAGTGAGTTATAATCAGACGACAAACGTTGTGATGCGTTTTTTTAAATGAATGCGCTGCATATGTTCAAAATACGTAAATATTAAAATGTTATCATAAATGTGCCTGTTACTACATTACATATATACTTACATCATGTATATAAAACCTCAATGGAAATGTTTGGATGTTTTTAAGGGCTTTATAGGTGGAATTGCTCGACTCCCATAGGCTCCATTGTAAGCCGACTTTTGATCGCATTTATTTTAATATTTAGAATGCAAAAAATAATAATAATAGTGACATCCATTTTCATGTCTTTCATATCGATTGTGAACGATAGGCAAAATTCCAAAAAAAAAGCACAGCTCTTCTTGAAACGGGCTGTTTGCGACTTGGTCACAGTAAAAAAAAAAAATTCTACATGGGATATATTTCTTACAACACCCTGGAAACTTAGCCCCAATTTAGGCATCCACATAAAGCAGGGATATTCAACCAAATCGTCATGGGTGCCACATTTCCATAAAGCTAAGGACCGGGCATAAGTCTTCATTATTAGTCTTATTTTGTATATTCCAGAGAACCAGATGTGTTCATTTTGTCAGAGCTACAGGAGAGCTCTGCTGGTTTTAAGAATCTGCAGCAAAAATGAGAGTCTCTCACAAGTTGGAACTGAACGAGTTTAATAACCCAAATGATGAAGGAGAGAGGACCCAAAATGGAACCTTGAGGAACACCACTAGAAACGTTGAACAAATGACTACTGACTGCATGTGAAGTAAACAGGATACAGCAACACCTTAGAGCAGTAGTACCGGGCCGTGCAAGAAATAAAAAAATAAATTTTTTTTTTTTTTTTTTTACATTTTAATTAAATCAACATAAAAAACACAATATATACATTATATATCAATATAGATCAATACAGTCTGCAGGGATACAGTCCGTAAGCACACATGATTGTATTTCTTTATGAAAAAAAAATATTAAAAAAATAAAAAAATAAAAATATGTTTTACTGTATAAGATTATACTGCTCATCAATGAAGGATTTTATATTCACAATTTGAATGATAAAACATCATTCATAACGAGTAGGTGAACTTAAGTAATTGTAACAGTGATAATACGGTATTGACAGTGTTCATAACAACACTATAACAATATTCATAGTAATAACAACAATATTAACAAATAATAATATTTACCACTAGTCTCACCATTACATAATTTCGAATTGTATTGAGCATTCTATTCCATGAATTTGAATGGAGGTTGCAAACAGGAAATACAATTGCAAATTGTTGTTAGCATGCTAACCAGTAAAATTAGGGCTGGCGGATATATCGAATATACTGGATATATCGCGGGTTTGTCTCTGTGCGATATAGAAAATGACTATATCGTAATATTCGAGTATACGTTCTCACGCAGTTGCTTTTAGCTGTGGGCATTACACTACAGGCGTTTCTCACTCTTTCTTGTCTCTCCTTCTGACAGAGAGATAAAACAAGCGCACCTTCTTACATACATCACATACTGTCGCGCGTGCAACGTGATACGCTCTCGCGGAGCAGACAGGTAGCGGCATGGTAACGTTCGCTGTGGTGCTAGCGGAGTGGTGCGAGTGGTAATACGAGAGAAAGAAGGTGCAAATCTGATAACAAATGAAGGAAGAAGAATGAATTCCTAAGAAAAACAGCACGGGGTCCATCGTCTGGCGGTGGTTTGGCTTCAAGCGGGAAGATGTTGAACAGACAACCGTAATATGTCAAGTATGCAGCAAAAGCATTGCTAAAAAAAGTAGCATTACTGCTCATTTGTAGCATCATTTGAAAAGTCACCCACTAGAGAATAAAGCGTGCTTGAAACTCCGCATGTCAACATCTCCGGCCGGTGCCACACCCACAAAATGCCGAAGCAACAATTTCCAGATCAACACCGTATGAAAAAAATAGTCACCAACAGAAGGTGATAACGTCCGCAGTAACCTACCACATAGCGAAGGACATACACTATTTGATTTCCTATTATTCAGCTCATTTTTATTTGACAGTTATTGAAATATCTTGTGTGACATCATGCACAAAAGTGCACTTTATTTGTTTTAAACTATTATAGTGGCGTTCTGTACAAAAAGTGCACTTTAAATTAGTGTTGTTTTGATATGTCATCTTAGTGACATCATGCACAAAAGTGCACTAATAGCTTGTTTTAAAATGTCTCTGACAATCTTGCACTTTCTGTTTTGGAAAGGCCATGAATGTTTGTGCCACTGCTTAATAACTGTTTAATAAATACAGTTTTGGTAAATTGACTTAGTTGTGATTCCCCACTCTGCATGAAAGTTTAAAATGAGCATATATTAATGCAGTATGAACAATAATGTTTTAATGTAGACACATAGAATCATCATACTGCTGTGATTATATGCATCAAGTACATTCAAGCCTAAGGAAAAATATCGAGATATATATCGTGTATCGTGACATGGCCTAAAAATATCGAGATATTGATAAAAGGCCATAATTACAATGTTAACTTTTAACATACTAGTATTTTATCAACTTTTGTATTCATGGATA